>NW_027480825.1:85000-163943 GCF_051401765.1 Calliopsis andreniformis
ATCTACAGTTGTCATTTCGTTCCGTCGACATTCGGTTCCGGAGCGACACGAACGGGGACTTAGAATTTTTTCGCTCGGGCTCCGGAGCGACACGAACGGGGACTTAGAATTTTTTCGCTCGGGCTCCGGAGCGACACGATCGCTCCGTTATTCTACGTTCTCTCGGTCCACGGGCATCAGAGAGCAAAACAGCCTAATAGTTTTAGAGTGCCTCAACGATCAGGAATATGGATCTAACGTCCTCGTTTCGAACCGACGACTTTCGGTTCCGGAGCGACACGAACGCTCCATGATTCTCGATTATCTCGACACAGGTAAGAGACAGAGGAGAACAAGTGTATGGTTTTAGAGAGCCACGAGCACCAGGAATAAGGATCTACCGTTGTCATTTCGTTCCGTCGACATTCGGTTCCGGAGCGACACGAACGGGGACTTAGAATTTTTTCGCTCGGGCTCCGGAGCGACACGAACGGGGACTTAGAATTTTTTCGCTCGGGCTCCGGAGCGACACGATCGCTCCGTTATTCTACGTTCTCTCGGTCCACGGGCATCAGAGAGCAAAACAGCCTAATAGTTTTAGAGTGCCTCAACGATCAGGAATATGGATCTAACGTTCTCGTTTCGAACCGACGACTTTCGGTTCCGGAGCGACACGAACGCTCCATGATTCTCGATTATCTCGACACAGGTAAGAGACAGAGGAGAACAAGTGTATGGTTTTAGAGAGCCACGAGCACCAGGAATAAGGATCTACCGTTGTCATTTCGTTCCGTCGACATTCGGTTCCGGAGCGACACGAACGGGGACTTAGAATTTTTTCGCTCGGGCTCCGGAGCGACACGAACGGGGACTTAGAATTTTTTCGCTCGGGCTCCGGAGCGACACGATCGCTCCGTTATTCTACGTTCTCTCGGTCCACGGGCATCAGAGAGCAAAACAGCCTAATAGTTTTAGAGTGCCTCAACGATCAGGAATATGGATCTAACGTTCTCGTTTCGAACCGACGACTTTCGGTTCCGGAGCGACACGAACGCTCCATGATTCTCGATTATCTCGACACAGGTAAGAGACAGAGGAGAACAAGTGTATGGTTTTAGAGAGCCACGAGCACCAGGAATAAGGATCTACCGTTGTCATTTCGTTCCGTCGACATTCGGTTCCGGAGCGACACGAACGGGGACTTAGAATTTTTTCGCTCGGGCTCCGGAGCGACACGAACGGGGACTTAGAATTTTTTCGCTCGGGCTCCGGAGCGACACGATCGCTCCGTTATTCTACGTTCTCTCGGTCCACGGGCATCAGAGAGCAAAACAGCCTAATAGTTTTAGAGTGCCTCAACGATCAGGAATATGGATCTAACGTTCTCGTTTCGAACCGACGACTTTCGGTTCCGGAGCGACACGAACGCTCCATGATTCTCGATTATCTCGACACAGGTAAGAGACAGAGGAGAACAAGTGTATGGTTTTAGAGAGCCACGAGCACCAGGAATAAGGATCTACCGTTGTCATTTCGTTCCGTCGACATTCGGTTCCGGAGCGACACGAACGGGGACTTAGAATTTTTTCGCTCGGGCTCCGGAGCGACACGAACGGGGACTTAGAATTTTTTCGCTCGGGCTCCGGAGCGACACGATCGCTCCGTTATTCTACGTTCTCTCGGTCCACGGGCATCAGAGAGCAAAACAGCCTAATAGTTTTGGAGTGCCTCAACGATCAGGAATATGGATCTAACGTTCTCGTTTCGAACCGACGACTTTCGGTTCCGGAGCGACACGAACGCTCCATGATTCTCGATTATCTCGACACAGGTAAGAGACAGAGGAGAACAAGTGTATGGTTTTAGAGAGCCACGAGCACCAGGAATAAGGATCTACCGTTGTCATTTCGTTCCGTCGACATTCGGTTCCGGAGCGACACGAACGGGGACTTAGAATTTTTTCGCTCGGGCTCCGGAGCGACACGAACGGGGACTTAGAATTTTTTCGCTCGGGCTCCGGAGCGACACGATCGCTCCGTTATTCTACGTTCTCTCGGTCCACGGGCATCAGAGAGCAAAACAGCCTAATAGTTTTAGAGTGCCTCAACGATCAGGAATATGGATCTAACGTTCTCGTTTCGAACCGACGACTTTCGGTTCCGGAGCGACACGAACGCTCCATGATTCTCGATTATCTCGACACAGGTAAGAGACAGAGGAGAACAAGTGTATGGTTTTAGAGAGCCACGAGCACCAGGAATAAGGATCTACCGTTGTCATTTCGTTCCGTCGACATTCGGTTCCGGAGCGACACGAACGGGGACTTAGAATTTTTTCGCTCGGGCTCCGGAGCGACACGAACGGGGACTTAGAATTTTTTCGCTCGGGCTCCGGAGCGACACGATCGCTCCGTTATTCTACGTTCTCTCGGTCCACGGGCATCAGAGAGCAAAACAGCCTAATAGTTTTAGAGTGCCTCAACGATCAGGAATATGGATCTAACGTTCTCGTTTCGAACCGACGACTTTCGGTTCCGGAGCGACACGAACGCTCCATGATTCTCGATTATCTCGACACAGGTAAGAGACAGAGGAGAACAAGTGTATGGTTTTAGAGAGCCACGAGCACCAGGAATAAGGATCTACCGTTGTCATTTCGTTCCGTCGACATTCGGTTCCGGAGCGACACGAACGGGGACTTAGAATTTTTTCGCTCGGGCTCCGGAGCGACACGAACGGGGACTTAGAATTTTTTCGCTCGGGCTCCGGAGCGACACGATCGCTCCGTTATTCTACGTTCTCTCGGTCCACGGGCATCAGAGAGCAAAACAGCCTAATAGTTTTAGAGTGCCTCAACGATCAGGAATATGGATCTAACGTTCTCGTTTCGAACCGACGACTTTCGGTTCCGGAGCGACACGAACGCTCCATGATTCTCGATTATCTCGACACAGGTAAGAGACAGAGGAGAACAAGTGTATGGTTTTAGAGAGCCACGAGCACCAGGAATAAGGATCTACCGTTGTCATTTCGTTCCGTCGACATTCGGTTCCGGAGCGACACGAACGGGGACTTAGAATTTTTTCGCTCGGGCTCCGGAGCGACACGAACGGGGACTTAGAATTTTTTCGCTCGGGCTCCGGAGCGACACGATCGCTCCGTTATTCTACGTTCTCTCGGTCCACGGGCATCAGAGAGCAAAACAGCCTAATAGTTTTAGAGTGCCTCAACGATCAGGAATATGGATCTAACGTTCTCGTTTCGAACCGACGACTTTCGGTTCCGGAGCGACACGAACGCTCCATGATTCTCGATTATCTCGACACAGGTAAGAGACAGAGGAGAACAAGTGTATGGTTTTAGAGAGCCACGAGCACCAGGAATAAGGATCTACCGTTGTCATTTCGTTCCGTCGACATTCGGTTCCGGAGCGACACGAACGGGGACTTAGAATTTTTTCGCTCGGGCTCCGGAGCGACACGAACGGGGACTTAGAATTTTTTCGCTCGGGCTCCGGAGCGACACGATCGCTCCGTTATTCTGCGTTCTCTCGGTCCACGGGCATCAGAGAGCAAAACAGCCTAATAGTTTTAGAGTGCCTCGACGATCAGGAATATGGATCTAACGTTCTCGTTTCGAACCGACGACTTTCGGTTCCGGAGCGACACGAACGCTCCATGATTCTCGATTATCTCGACACAGGTAAGAGACAGAGGAGAACAAGTGTATGGTTTTAGAGAGCCACGAGCACCAGGAATAAGGATCTACCGTTGTCATTTCGTTCCGTCGACATTCGGTTCCGGAGCGACACGAACGGGGACTTAGAATTTTTTCGCTCGGGCTCCGGAGCGACACGAACGGGGACTTAGAATTTTTTCGCTCGGGCTCCGGAGCGACACGATCGCTCCGTTATTCTACGTTCTCTCGGTCCACGGGCATCAGAGAGCAAAACAGCCTAATAGTTTTAGAGTGCCTCAACGATCAGGAATATGGATCTAACGTTCTCGTTTCGAACCGACGACTTTCGGTTCCGGAGCGACACGAACGCTCCATGATTCTCGATTATCTCGACACAGGTAAGAGACAGAGGAGAACAAGTGTATGGTTTTAGAGAGCCACGAGCACCAGGAATAAGGATCTACCGTTGTCATTTCGTTCCGTCGACATTCGGTTCCGGAGCGACACGAACGGGGACTTAGAATTTTTTCGCTCGGGCTCCGGAGCGACACGAACGGGGACTTAGAATTTTTTCGCTCGGGCTCCGGAGCGACACGATCGCTCCGTTATTCTACGTTCTCTCGGTCCACGGGCATGAGAGAGCAAAACAGCCTAATAGTTTTAGAGTGCCTCAACGATCAGGAATATGGATCTAACGTTCTCGTTTCGAACCGACGACTTTCGGTTCCGGAGCGACACGAACGCTCCATGATTCTCGATTATCTCGACACAGGTAAGAGACAGAGGAGAACAAGTGTATGGTTTTAGAGAGCCACGAGCACCAGGAATAAGGATCTACCGTTGTCATTTCGTTCCGTCGACATTCGGTTCCGGAGCGACACGAACGGGGACTTAGAATTTTTTCGCTCGGGCTCCGGAGCGACACGAACGGGGACTTAGAATTTTTTCGCTCGGGCTCCGGAGCGACACGATCGCTCCGTTATTCTACGTTCTCTCGGTCCACGGGCATCAGAGAGCAAAACAGCCTAATAGTTTTAGAGTGCCTCAACGATCAGGAATATGGATCTAACGTTCTCGTTTCGAACCGACGACTTTCGTTTCCGGAGCGACACGAACGCTCCATGATTCTCGATTATCTCGACACAGGTAAGAGACAGAGGAGAACAAGTGTATGGTTTTAGAGAGCCACGAGCACCAGGAATAAGGATCTACCGTTGTCATTTCATTCCGTCGACATTCGGTTCCGGAGCGACACGAACGGGGACTTAGAATTTTTTCGCTCGGGCTCCGGAGCGACACGAACGGGGACTTAGAATTTTTTCGCTCGGGCTCCGGAGCGACACGATCGCTCCGTTATTCTACGTTCTCTCGGTCCACGGGCATCAGAGAGCAAAACAGCCTAATAGTTTTGGAGTGCCTCAACGATCAGGAATATGGATCTAACGTTCTCGTTTCGAACCGACGACTTTCGGTTCCGGAGCGACACGAACGCTCCATGATTCTCGATTATCTCGACACAGGTAAGAGACAGAGGAGAACAAGTGTATGGTTTTAGAGAGCCACGAGCACCAGGAATAAGGATCTACCGTTGTCATTTCGTTCCGTCGACATTCGGTTCCGGAGCGACACGAACGGGGACTTAGAATTTTTTCGCTCGGGCTCCGGAGCGACACGAACGGGGACTTAGAATTTTTTCGCTCGGGCTCCGGAGCGACACGATCGCTCCGTTATTCTACGTTCTCTCGGTCCACGGGCATCAGAGAGCAAAACAGCCTAATAGTTTTAGAGTGCCTCAACGATCAGGAATATGGATCTAACGTTCTCGTTTCGAACCGACGACTTTCGGTTCCGGAGCGACACGAACGCTCCATGATTCTCGATTATCTCGACACAGGTAAGAGACAGAGGAGAACAAGTGTATGGTTTTAGAGAGCCACGAGCACCAGGAATAAGGATCTACCGTTGTCATTTCGTTCCGTCGACATTCGGTTCCGGAGCGACACGAACGGGGACTTAGAATTTTTTCGCTCGGGCTCCGGAGCGACACGAACGGGGACTTAGAATTTTTTCGCTCGGGCTCCGGAGCGACACGATCGCTCCGTTATTCTACGTTCTCTCGGTCCACGGGCATCAGAGAGCAAAACAGCCTAATAGTTTTAGAGTGCCTCAACGATCAGGAATATGGATCTAACGTTCTCGTTTCGAACCGACGACTTTCGGTTCCGGAGCGACACGAACGCTCCATGATTCTCGATTATCTCGACACAGGTAAGAGACAGAGGAGAACAAGTGTATGGTTTTAGAGAGCGACGAGCACCAGGAATAAGGATCTACCGTTGTCATTTCGTTCCGTCGACATTCGGTTCCGGAGCGACACGAACGGGGACTTAGAATTTTTTCGCTCGGGCTCCGGAGCGACACGAACGGGGACTTAGAATTTTTTCGCTCGGGCTCCGGAGCGACACGATCGCTCCGTTATTCTACGTTCTCTCGGTCCACGGGCATCAGAGAGCAAAACAGCCTAATAGTTTTGGAGTGCCTCAACGATCAGGAATATGGATCTAACGTTCTCGTTTCGAACCGACGACTTTCGGTTCCGGAGCGACACGAACGCTCCATGATTCTCGATTATCTCGACACAGGTAAGAGACAGAGGAGAACAAGTGTATGGTTTTAGAGAGCCACGAGCACCAGGAATAAGGATCTACCGTTGTCATTTCGTTCCGTCGACATTCGGTTCCGGAGCGACACGAACGGGGACTTAGAATTTTTTCGCTCGGGCTCCGGAGCGACACGATCGCTCCGTTATTCTACGTTCTCTCGGTCCACGGGCATCAGAGAGCAAAACAGCCTAATAGTTTTGGAGTGCCTCAACGATCAGGAATATGGATCTAACGTTCTCGTTTCGAACCGACGACTTTCGGTTCCGGAGCGACACGAACGCTCCATGATTCTCGATTATCTCGACACAGGTAAGAGACAGAGGAGAACAAGTGTATGGTTTTAGAGAGCCACGAGCACCAGGAATAAGGATCTACCGTTGTCATTTCGTTCCGTCGACATTCGGTTCCGGAGCGACACGAACGGGGACTTAGAATTTTTTCGCTCGGGCTCCGGAGCGACACGAACGGGGACTTAGAATTTTTTCGCTCGGGCTCCGGAGCGACACGATCGCTCCGTTATTCTACGTTCTCTCGGTCCACGGGCATCAGAGAGCAAAACAGCCTAATAGTTTTGGAGTGCCTCAACGATCAGGAATATGGATCTAACGTTCTCGTTTCGAACCGACGACTTTCGGTTCCGGAGCGACACGAACGCTCCATGATTCTCGATTATCTCGACACAGGTAAGAGACAGAGGAGAACAAGTGTATGGTTTTAGAGAGCCACGAGCACCAGGAATAAGGATCTACCGTTGTCATTTCGTTCCGTCGACATTCGGTTCCGGAGCGACACGAACGGGGACTTAGAATTTTTTCGCTCGGGCTCCGGAGCGACACGATCGCTCCGTTATTCTACGTTCTCTCGGTCCACGGGCATCAGAGAGCAAAACAGCCTAATAGTTTTGGAGTGCCTCAACGATCAGGAATATGGATCTAACGTTCTCGTTTCGAACCGACGACTTTCGGTTCCGGAGCGACACGAACGCTCCATGATTCTCGATTATCTCGACACAGGTAAGAGACAGAGGAGAACAAGTGTATGGTTTTAGAGAGCCACGAGCACCAGGAATAAGGATCTACCGTTGTCATTTCGTTCCGTCGACATTCGGTTCCGGAGCGACACGAACGGGGACTTAGAATTTTTTCGCTCGGGCTCCGGAGCGACACGAACGGGGACTTAGAATTTTTTCGCTCGGGCTCCGGAGCGACACGATCGCTCCGTTATTCTACGTTCTCTCGGTCCACGGGCATCAGAGAGCAAAACAGCCTAATAGTTTTAGAGTGCCTCAACGATCAGGAATATGGATCTAACGTTCTCGTTTCGAACCGACGACTTTCGGTTCCGGAGCGACACGAACGCTCCATGATTCTCGATTATCTCGACACAGGTAAGAGACAGAGGAGAACAAGTGTATGGTTTTAGAGAGCCACGAGCACCAGGAATAAGGATCTACCGTTGTCATTTCGTTCCGTCGACATTCGGTTCCGGAGCGACACGAACGGGGACTTAGAATTTTTTCGCTCGGGCTCCGGAGCGACACGAACGGGGACTTAGAATTTTTTCGCTCGGGCTCCGGAGCGACACGATCGCTCCGTTATTCTACGTTCTCTCGGTCCACGGGCATCAGAGAGCAAAACAGCCTAATAGTTTTAGAGTGCCTCAACGATCAGGAATATGGATCTAACGTTCTCGTTTCGAACCGACGACTTTCGGTTCCGGAGCGACACGAACGCTCCATGATTCTCGATTATCTCGACACAGGTAAGAGACAGAGGAGAACAAGTGTATGGTTTTAGAGAGCGACGAGCACCAGGAATAAGGATCTACCGTTGTCATTTCGTTCCGTCGACATTCGGTTCCGGAGCGACACGAACGGGGACTTAGAATTTTTTCGCTCGGGCTCCGGAGCGACACGAACGGGGACTTAGAATTTTTTCGCTCGGGCTCCGGAGCGACACGATCGCTCCGTTATTCTACGTTCTCTCGGTCCACGGGCATCAGAGAGCAAAACAGCCTAATAGTTTTGGAGTGCCTCAACGATCAGGAATATGGATCTAACGTTCTCGTTTCGAACCGACGACTTTCGGTTCCGGAGCGACACGAACGCTCCATGATTCTCGATTATCTCGACACAGGTAAGAGACAGAGGAGAACAAGTGTATGGTTTTAGAGAGCCACGAGCACCAGGAATAAGGATCTACCGTTGTCATTTCGTTCCGTCGACATTCGGTTCCGGAGCGACACGAACGGGGACTTAGAATTTTTTCGCTCGGGCTCCGGAGCGACACGATCGCTCCGCTATTCTACGTTCTCTCGGTCCACGGGCATCAGAGAGCAAAACAGCCTAATAGTTTTAGAGTGCCTCAACGATCAGGAATATGGATCTAACGTTCTCGTTTCGAACCGACGACTTTCGGTTCCGGAGCGACACGAACGCTCCATGATTCTCGATTATCTCGACACAGGTAAGAGACAGAGGAGAACAAGTGTATGGTTTTAGAGAGCCACGAGCACCAGGAATAAGGATCTACCGTTGTCATTTCGTTCCGTCGACATTCGGTTCCGGAGCGACACGAACGGGGACTTAGAATTTTTTCGCTCGGGCTCCGGAGCGACACGAACGGGGACTTAGAATTTTTTCGCTCGGGCTCCGGAGCGACACGATCGCTCCGTTATTCTACGTTCTCTCGGTCCACGGGCATCAGAGAGCAAAACAGCCTAATAGTTTTAGAGTGCCTCAACGATCAGGAATATGGATCTAACGTTCTCGTTTCGAACCGACGACTTTCGGTTCCGGAGCGACACGAACGCTCCATGATTCTCGATTATCTCGACACAGGTAAGAGACAGAGGAGAACAAGTGTATGGTTTTAGAGAGCCACGAGCACCAGGAATAAGGATCTACCGTTGTCATTTCGTTCCGTCGACATTCGGTTCCGGAGCGACACGAACGGGGACTTAGAATTTTTTCGCTCGGGCTCCGGAGCGACACGAACGGGGACTTAGAATTTTTTCGCTCGGGCTCCGGAGCGACACGATCGCTCCGTTATTCTACGTTCTCTCGGTCCACGGGCATCAGAGAGCAAAACAGCCTAATAGTTTTGGAGTGCCTCAACGATCAGGAATATGGATCTAACGTTCTCGTTTCGAACCGACGACTTTCGGTTCCGGAGCGACACGAACGCTCCATGATTCTCGATTATCTCGACACAGGTAAGAGACAGAGGAAAACAAGTGTATGGTTTTAGAGAGCCACGAGCACCAGGAATAAGGATCTACCGTTGTCATTTCGTTCCGTCGACATTCGGTTCCGGAGCGACACGAACGGGGACTTAGAATTTTTTCGCTCGGGCTCCGGAGCAACACGAACGGGGACTTAGAATTTTTTCGCTCGGGCTCCGGAGCGACACGATCGCTCCGTTATTCTACGTTCTCTCGGTCCACGGGCATCAGAGAGCAAAACAGCCTAATAGTTTTAGAGTGCCTCAACGATCAGGAATATGGATCTAACGTTCTCGTTTCGAACCGACGACTTTCGGTTCCGGAGCGACACGAACGCTCCATGATTCTCGATTATCTCGACACAGGTAAGAGACAGAGGAGAACAAGTGTATGGTTTTAGAGAGCCACGAGCACCAGGAATAAGGATCTACCGTTGTCATTTCGTTCCGTCGACATTCGGTTCCGGAGCGACACGAACGGGGACTTAGAATTTTTTCGCTCGGGCTCCGGAGCGACACGAACGGGGACTTAGAATTTTTTCGCTCGGGCTCCGGAGCGACACGATCGCTCCGTTATTCTACGTTCTCTCGGTCCACGGGCATCAGAGAGCAAAACAGCCTAATAGTTTTAGAGTGCCTCAACGATCAGGAATATGGATCTAACGTTCCCGTTTCGAACCGACGACTTTCGGTTCCGGAGCGACACGAACGCTCCATGATTCTCGATTATCTCGACACAGGTAAGAGACAGAGGAGAACAAGTGTATGGTTTTAGAGAGCCACGAGCACCAGGAATAAGGATCTACCGTTGTCATTTCGTTCCGTCGACATTCGGTTCCGGAGCGACACGAACGGGGACTTAGAATTTTTTCGCTCGGGCTCCGGAGCGACACGAACGGGGACTTAGAATTTTTTCGCTCGGGCTCCGGAGCGACACGATCGCTCCGTTATTCTGCGTTCTCTCGGTCCACGGGCATCAGAGAGCAAAACAGCCTAATAGTTTTAGAGTGCCTCGACGATCAGGAATATGGATCTAACGTTCTCGTTTCGAACCGACGACTTTCGGTTCCGGAGCGACACGAACGCTCCATGATTCTCGATTATCTCGACACAGGTAAGAGACAGAGGAGAACAAGTGTATGGTTTTAGAGAGCGACGAGCACCAGGAATAAGGATCTACCGTTGTCATTTCGTTCCGTCGACATTCGGTTCCGGAGCGACACGAACGGGGACTTAGAATTTTTTCGCTCGGGCTCCGGAGCGACACGAACGGGGACTTAGAATTTTTTCGCTCGGGCTCCGGAGCGACACGATCGCTCCGTTATTCTACGTTCTCTCGGTCCACGGGCATCAGAGAGCAAAACAGCCTAATAGTTTTAGAGTGCCTCAACGATCAGGAATATGGATCTAACGTTCTCGTTTCGAACCGACGACTTTCGGTTCCGGAGCGACACGAACGCTCCATGATTCTCGATTATCTCGACACAGGTAAGAGACAGAGGAGAACAAGTGTATGGTTTTAGAGAGCGACGAGCACCAGGAATAAGGATCTACCGTTGTCATTTCGTTCCGTCGACATTCGGTTCCGGAGCGACACGAACGGGGACTTAGAATTTTTTCGCTCGGGCTCCGGAGCGACACGAACGGGGACTTAGAATTTTTTCGCTCGGGCTCCGGAGCGACACGATCGCTCCGTTATTCTACGTTCTCTCGGTCCACGGGCATCAGAGAGCAAAACAGCCTAATAGTTTTGGAGTGCCTCAACGATCAGGAATATGGATCTAACGTTCTCGTTTCGAACCGACGACTTTCGGTTCCGGAGCGACACGAACGCTCCATGATTCTCGATTATCTCGACACAGGTAAGAGACAGAGGAGAACAAGTGTATGGTTTTAGAGAGCCACGAGCACCAGGAATAAGGATCTACCGTTGTCATTTCGTTCCGTCGACATTCGGTTCCGGAGCGACACGAACGGGGACTTAGAATTTTTTCGCTCGGGCTCCGGAGCGACACGATCGCTCCGTTATTCTACGTTCTCTCGGTCCACGGGCATCAGAGAGCAAAACAGCCTAATAGTTTTGGAGTGCCTCAACGATCAGGAATATGGATCTAACGTTCTCGTTTCGAACCGACGACTTTCGGTTCCGGAGCGACACGAACGCTCCATGATTCTCGATTATCTCGACACAGGTAAGAGACAGAGGAGAACAAGTGTATGGTTTTAGAGAGCCACGAGCACCAGGAATAAGGATCTACCGTTGTCATTTCGTTCCGTCGACATTCGGTTCCGGAGCGACACGAACGGGGACTTAGAATTTTTTCGCTCGGGCTCCGGAGCGACACGAACGGGGACTTAGAATTTTTTCGCTCGGGCTCCGGAGCGACACGATCGCTCCGCTATTCTACGTTCTCTCGGTCCACGGGCATCAGAGAGCAAAACAGCCTAATAGTTTTAGAGTGCCTCAACGATCAGGAATATGGATCTAACGTTCTCGTTTCGAACCGACGACTTTCGGTTCCGGAGCGACACGAACGCTCCATGATTCTCGATTATCTCGACACAGGTAAGAGACAGAGGAGAACAAGTGTATGGTTTTAGAGAGCCACGAGCACCAGGAATAAGGATCTACCGTTGTCATTTCGTTCCGTCGACATTCGGTTCCGGAGCGACACGAACGGGGACTTAGAATTTTTTCGCTCGGGCTCCGGAGCGACACGAACGGGGACTTAGAATTTTTTCGCTCGGGCTCCGGAGCGACACGATCGCTCCGTTATTCTACGTTCTCTCGGTCCACGGGCATCAGAGAGCAAAACAGCCTAATAGTTTTAGAGTGCCTCAACGATCAGGAATATGGATCTAACGTTCTCGTTTCGAACCGACGACTTTCGGTTCCGGAGCGACACGAACGCTCCATGATTCTCGATTATCTCGACACAGGTAAGAGACAGAGGAGAACAAGTGTATGGTTTTAGAGAGCCACGAGCACCAGGAATAAGGATCTACCGTTGTCATTTCGTTCCGTCGACATTCGGTTCCGGAGCGACACGAACGGGGACTTAGAATTTTTTCGCTCGGGCTCCGGAGCGACACGAACGGGGACTTAGAATTTTTTCGCTCGGGCTCCGGAGCGACACGATCGCTCCGTTATTCTACGTTCTCTCGGTCCACGGGCATCAGAGAGCAAAACAGCCTAATAGTTTTGGAGTGCCTCAACGATCAGGAATATGGATCTAACGTTCTCGTTTCGAACCGACGACTTTCGGTTCCGGAGCGACACGAACGCTCCATGATTCTCGATTATCTCGACACAGGTAAGAGACAGAGGAGAACAAGTGTATGGTTTTAGAGAGCCACGAGCACCAGGAATAAGGATCTACCGTTGTCATTTCGTTCCGTCGACATTCGGTTCCGGAGCGACACGAACGGGGACTTAGAATTTTTTCGCTCGGGCTCCGGAGCAACACGAACGGGGACTTAGAATTTTTTCGCTCGGGCTCCGGAGCGACACGATCGCTCCGTTATTCTACGTTCTCTCGGTCCACGGGCATCAGAGAGCAAAACAGCCTAATAGTTTTAGAGTGCCTCAACGATCAGGAATATGGATCTAACGTTCTCGTTTCGAACCGACGACTTTCGGTTCCGGAGCGACACGAACGCTCCATGATTCTCGATTATCTCGACACAGGTAAGAGACAGAGGAGAACAAGTGTATGGTTTTAGAGAGCCACGAGCACCAGGAATAAGGATCTACCGTTGTCATTTCGTTCCGTCGACATTCGGTTCCGGAGCGACACGAACGGGGACTTAGAATTTTTTCGCTCGGGCTCCGGAGCGACACGAACGGGGACTTAGAATTTTTTCGCTCGGGCTCCGGAGCGACACGATCGCTCCGTTATTCTACGTTCTCTCGGTCCACGGGCATCAGAGAGCAAAACAGCCTAATAGTTTTAGAGTGCCTCAACGATCAGGAATATGGATCTAACGTTCCCGTTTCGAACCGACGACTTTCGGTTCCGGAGCGACACGAACGCTCCATGATTCTCGATTATCTCGACACAGGTAAGAGACAGAGGAGAACAAGTGTATGGTTTTAGAGAGCCACGAGCACCAGGAATAAGGATCTACCGTTGTCATTTCGTTCCGTCGACATTCGGTTCCGGAGCGACACGAACGGGGACTTAGAATTTTTTCGCTCGGGCTCCGGAGCGACACGAACGGGGACTTAGAATTTTTTCGCTCGGGCTCCGGAGCGACACGATCGCTCCGTTATTCTGCGTTCTCTCGGTCCACGGGCATCAGAGAGCAAAACAGCCTAATAGTTTTAGAGTGCCTCGACGATCAGGAATATGGATCTAACGTTCTCGTTTCGAACCGACGACTTTCGGTTCCGGAGCGACACGAACGCTCCATGATTCTCGATTATCTCGACACAGGTAAGAGACAGAGGAGAACAAGTGTATGGTTTTAGAGAGCGACGAGCACCAGGAATAAGGATCTACCGTTGTCATTTCGTTCCGTCGACATTCGGTTCCGGAGCGACACGAACGGGGACTTAGAATTTTTTCGCTCGGGCTCCGGAGCGACACGAACGGGGACTTAGAATTTTTTCGCTCGGGCTCCGGAGCGACACGATCGCTCCGTTATTCTACGTTCTCTCGGTCCACGGGCATCAGAGAGCAAAACAGCCTAATAGTTTTGGAGTGCCTCAACGATCAGGAATATGGATCTAACGTTCTCGTTTCGAACCGACGACTTTCGGTTCCGGAGCGACACGAACGCTCCATGATTCTCGATTATCTCGACACAGGTAAGAGACAGAGGAGAACAAGTGTATGGTTTTAGAGAGCCACGAGCACCAGGAATAAGGATCTACCGTTGTCATTTCGTTCCGTCGACATTCGGTTCCGGAGCGACACGAACGGGGACTTAGAATTTTTTCGCTCGGGCTCCGGAGCGACACGAACGGGGACTTAGAATTTTTTCGCTCGGGCTCCGGAGCGACACGATCGCTCCGTTATTCTACGTTCTCTCGGTCCACGGGCATCAGAGAGCAAAACAGCCTAATAGTTTTAGAGTGCCTCAACGATCAGGAATATGGATCTAACGTTCTCGTTTCGAACCGACGACTTTCGGTTCCGGAGCGACACGAACGCTCCATGATTCTCGATTATCTCGACACAGGTAAGAGACAGAGGAGAACAAGTGTATGGTTTTAGAGAGCCACGAGCACCAGGAATAAGGATCTACCGTTGTCATTTCATTCCGTCGACATTCGGTTCCGGAGCGACACGAACGGGGACTTAGAATTTTTTCGCTCGGGCTCCGGAGCGACACGAACGGGGACTTAGAATTTTTTCGCTCGGGCTCCGGAGCGACACGATCGCTCCGTTATTCTACGTTCTCTCGGTCCACGGGCATCAGAGAGCAAAACAGCCTAATAGTTTTGGAGTGCCTCAACGATCAGGAATATGGATCTAACGTTCTCGTTTCGAACCGACGACTTTCGGTTCCGGAGCGACACGAACGCTCCATGATTCTCGATTATCTCGACACAGGTAAGAGACAGAGGAGAACAAGTGTATGGTTTTAGAGAGCCACGAGCACCAGGAATAAGGATCTACCGTTGTCATTTCGTTCCGTCGACATTCGGTTCCGGAGCGACACGAACGGGGACTTAGAATTTTTTCGCTCGGGCTCCGGAGCGACACGAACGGGGACTTAGAATTTTTTCGCTCGGGCTCCGGAGCGACACGATCGCTCCGTTATTCTACGTTCTCTCGGTCCACGGGCATCAGAGAGCAAAACAGCCTAATAGTTTTAGAGTGCCTCAACGATCAGGAATATGGATCTAACGTTCTCGTTTCGAACCGACGACTTTCGGTTCCGGAGCGACACGAACGCTCCATGATTCTCGATTATCTCGACACAGGTAAGAGACAGAGGAGAACAAGTGTATGGTTTTAGAGAGCCACGAGCACCAGGAATAAGGATCTACCGTTGTCATTTCGTTCCGTCGACATTCGGTTCCGGAGCGACACGAACGGGGACTTAGAATTTTTTCGCTCGGGCTCCGGAGCGACACGAACGGGGACTTAGAATTTTTTCGCTCGGGCTCCGGAGCGACACGATCGCTCCGTTATTCTACGTTCTCTCGGTCCACGGGCATCAGAGAGCAAAACAGCCTAATAGTTTTAGAGTGCCTCAACGATCAGGAATATGGATCTAACGTTCTCGTTTCGAACCGACGACTTTCGGTTCCGGAGCGACACGAACGCTCCATGATTCTCGATTATCTCGACACAGGTAAGAGACAGAGGAGAACAAGTGTATGGTTTTAGAGAGCGACGAGCACCAGGAATAAGGATCTACCGTTGTCATTTCGTTCCGTCGACATTCGGTTCCGGAGCGACACGAACGGGGACTTAGAATTTTTTCGCTCGGGCTCCGGAGCGACACGAACGGGGACTTAGAATTTTTTCGCTCGGGCTCCGGAGCGACACGATCGCTCCGTTATTCTACGTTCTCTCGGTCCACGGGCATCAGAGAGCAAAACAGCCTAATAGTTTTGGAGTGCCTCAACGATCAGGAATATGGATCTAACGTTCTCGTTTCGAACCGACGACTTTCGGTTCCGGAGCGACACGAACGCTCCATGATTCTCGATTATCTCGACACAGGTAAGAGACAGAGGAGAACAAGTGTATGGTTTTAGAGAGCCACGAGCACCAGGAATAAGGATCTACCGTTGTCATTTCGTTCCGTCGACATTCGGTTCCGGAGCGACACGAACGGGGACTTAGAATTTTTTCGCTCGGGCTCCGGAGCGACACGATCGCTCCGTTATTCTACGTTCTCTCGGTCCACGGGCATCAGAGAGCAAAACAGCCTAATAGTTTTGGAGTGCCTCAACGATCAGGAATATGGATCTAACGTTCTCGTTTCGAACCGACGACTTTCGGTTCCGGAGCGACACGAACGCTCCATGATTCTCGATTATCTCGACACAGGTAAGAGACAGAGGAGAACAAGTGTATGGTTTTAGAGAGCCACGAGCACCAGGAATAAGGATCTACCGTTGTCATTTCGTTCCGTCGACATTCGGTTCCGGAGCGACACGAACGGGGACTTAGAATTTTTTCGCTCGGGCTCCGGAGCGACACGAACGGGGACTTAGAATTTTTTCGCTCGGGCTCCGGAGCGACACGATCGCTCCGCTATTCTACGTTCTCTCGGTCCACGGGCATCAGAGAGCAAAACAGCCTAATAGTTTTAGAGTGCCTCAACGATCAGGAATATGGATCTAACGTTCTCGTTTCGAACCGACGACTTTCGGTTCCGGAGCGACACGAACGCTCCATGATTCTCGATTATCTCGACACAGGTAAGAGACAGAGGAGAACAAGTGTATGGTTTTAGAGAGCCACGAGCACCAGGAATAAGGATCTACCGTTGTCATTTCGTTCCGTCGACATTCGGTTCCGGAGCGACACGAACGGGGACTTAGAATTTTTTCGCTCGGGCTCCGGAGCGACACGAACGGGGACTTAGAATTTTTTCGCTCGGGCTCCGGAGCGACACGATCGCTCCGTTATTCTACGTTCTCTCGGTCCACGGGCATCAGAGAGCAAAACAGCCTAATAGTTTTAGAGTGCCTCAACGATCAGGAATATGGATCTAACGTTCTCGTTTCGAACCGACGACTTTCGGTTCCGGAGCGACACGAACGCTCCATGATTCTCGATTATCTCGACACAGGTAAGAGACAGAGGAGAACAAGTGTATGGTTTTAGAGAGCCACGAGCACCAGGAATAAGGATCTACCGTTGTCATTTCGTTCCGTCGACATTCGGTTCCGGAGCGACACGAACGGGGACTTAGAATTTTTTCGCTCGGGCTCCGGAGCGACACGAACGGGGACTTAGAATTTTTTCGCTCGGGCTCCGGAGCGACACGATCGCTCCGTTATTCTACGTTCTCTCGGTCCACGGGCATCAGAGAGCAAAACAGCCTAATAGTTTTGGAGTGCCTCAACGATCAGGAATATGGATCTAACGTTCTCGTTTCGAACCGACGACTTTCGGTTCCGGAGCGACACGAACGCTCCATGATTCTCGATTATCTCGACACAGGTAAGAGACAGAGGAGAACAAGTGTATGGTTTTAGAGAGCCACGAGCACCAGGAATAAGGATCTACCGTTGTCATTTCGTTCCGTCGACATTCGGTTCCGGAGCGACACGAACGGGGACTTAGAATTTTTTCGCTCGGGCTCCGGAGCAACACGAACGGGGACTTAGAATTTTTTCGCTCGGGCTCCGGAGCGACACGATCGCTCCGTTATTCTACGTTCTCTCGGTCCACGGGCATCAGAGAGCAAAACAGCCTAATAGTTTTAGAGTGCCTCAACGATCAGGAATATGGATCTAACGTTCTCGTTTCGAACCGACGACTTTCGGTTCCGGAGCGACACGAACGCTCCATGATTCTCGATTATCTCGACACAGGTAAGAGACAGAGGAGAACAAGTGTATGGTTTTAGAGAGCCACGAGCACCAGGAATAAGGATCTACCGTTGTCATTTCGTTCCGTCGACATTCGGTTCCGGAGCGACACGAACGGGGACTTAGAATTTTTTCGCTCGGGCTCCGGAGCGACACGAACGGGGACTTAGAATTTTTTCGCTCGGGCTCCGGAGCGACACGATCGCTCCGTTATTCTACGTTCTCTCGGTCCACGGGCATCAGAGAGCAAAACAGCCTAATAGTTTTAGAGTGCCTCAACGATCAGGAATATGGATCTAACGTTCCCGTTTCGAACCGACGACTTTCGGTTCCGGAGCGACACGAACGCTCCATGATTCTCGATTATCTCGACACAGGTAAGAGACAGAGGAGAACAAGTGTATGGTTTTAGAGAGCCACGAGCACCAGGAATAAGGATCTACCGTTGTCATTTCGTTCCGTCGACATTCGGTTCCGGAGCGACACGAACGGGGACTTAGAATTTTTTCGCTCGGGCTCCGGAGCGACACGAACGGGGACTTAGAATTTTTTCGCTCGGGCTCCGGAGCGACACGATCGCTCCGTTATTCTGCGTTCTCTCGGTCCACGGGCATCAGAGAGCAAAACAGCCTAATAGTTTTAGAGTGCCTCGACGATCAGGAATATGGATCTAACGTTCTCGTTTCGAACCGACGACTTTCGGTTCCGGAGCGACACGAACGCTCCATGATTCTCGATTATCTCGACACAGGTAAGAGACAGAGGAGAACAAGTGTATGGTTTTAGAGAGCGACGAGCACCAGGAATAAGGATCTACCGTTGTCATTTCGTTCCGTCGACATTCGGTTCCGGAGCGACACGAACGGGGACTTAGAATTTTTTCGCTCGGGCTCCGGAGCGACACGAACGGGGACTTAGAATTTTTTCGCTCGGGCTCCGGAGCGACACGATCGCTCCGTTATTCTACGTTCTCTCGGTCCACGGGCATCAGAGAGCAAAACAGCCTAATAGTTTTAGAGTGCCTCAACGATCAGGAATATGGATCTAACGTTCTCGTTTCGAACCGACGACTTTCGGTTCCGGAGCGACACGAACGCTCCATGATTCTCGATTATCTCGACACAGGTAAGAGACAGAGGAGAACAAGTGTATGGTTTTAGAGAGCGACGAGCACCAGGAATAAGGATCTACCGTTGTCATTTCGTTCCGTCGACATTCGGTTCCGGAGCGACACGAAAGGGGACTTAGAATTTTTTCGCTCGGGCTCCGGAGCGACACGAACGGGGACTTAGAATTTTTTCGCTCGGGCTCCGGAGCGACACGATCGCTCCGTTATTCTACGTTCTCTCGGTCCACGGGCATCAGAGAGCAAAACAGCCTAATAGTTTTGGAGTGCCTCAACGATCAGGAATATGGATCTAACGTTCTCGTTTCGAACCGACGACTTTCGGTTCCGGAGCGACACGAACGCTCCATGATTCTCGATTATCTCGACACAGGTAAGAGACAGAGGAGAACAAGTGTATGGTTTTAGAGAGCCACGAGCACCAGGAATAAGGATCTACCGTTGTCATTTCGTTCCGTCGACATTCGGTTCCGGAGCGACACGAACGGGGACTTAGAATTTTTTCGCTCGGGCTCCGGAGCGACACGATCGCTCCGTTATTCTACGTTCTCTCGGTCCACGGGCATCAGAGAGCAAAACAGCCTAATAGTTTTGGAGTGCCTCAACGATCAGGAATATGGATCTAACGTTCTCGTTTCGAACCGACGACTTTCGGTTCCGGAGCGACACGAACGCTCCATGATTCTCGATTATCTCGACACAGGTAAGAGACAGAGGAGAACAAGTGTATGGTTTTAGAGAGCCACGAGCACCAGGAATAAGGATCTACCGTTGTCATTTCGTTCCGTCGACATTCGGTTCCGGAGCGACACGAACGGGGACTTAGAATTTTTTCGCTCGGGCTCCGGAGCGACACGAACGGGGACTTAGAATTTTTTCGCTCGGGCTCCGGAGCGACACGATCGCTCCGCTATTCTACGTTCTCTCGGTCCACGGGCATCAGAGAGCAAAACAGCCTAATAGTTTTAGAGTGCCTCAACGATCAGGAATATGGATCTAACGTTCTCGTTTCGAACCGACGACTTTCGGTTCCGGAGCGACACGAACGCTCCATGATTCTCGATTATCTCGACACAGGTAAGAGACAGAGGAGAACAAGTGTATGGTTTTAGAGAGCCACGAGCACCAGGAATAAGGATCTACCGTTGTCATTTCGTTCCGTCGACATTCGGTTCCGGAGCGACACGAACGGGGACTTAGAATTTTTTCGCTCGGGCTCCGGAGCGACACGAACGGGGACTTAGAATTTTTTCGCTCGGGCTCCGGAGCGACACGATCGCTCCGTTATTCTACGTTCTCTCGGTCCACGGGCATCAGAGAGCAAAACAGCCTAATAGTTTTGGAGTGCCTCAACGATCAGGAATATGGATCTAACGTTCTCGTTTCGAACCGACGACTTTCGGTTCCGGAGCGACACGAACGCTCCATGATTCTCGATTATCTCGACACAGGTAAGAGACAGAGGAGAACAAGTGTATGGTTTTAGAGAGCCACGAGCACCAGGAATAAGGATCTACCGTTGTCATTTCGTTCCGTCGACATTCGGTTCCGGAGCGACACGAACGGGGACTTAGAATTTTTTCGCTCGGGCTCCGGAGCAACACGAACGGGGACTTAGAATTTTTTCGCTCGGGCTCCGGAGCGACACGATCGCTCCGTTATTCTACGTTCTCTCGGTCCACGGGCATCAGAGAGCAAAACAGCCTAATAGTTTTAGAGTGCCTCAACGATCAGGAATATGGATCTAACGTTCTCGTTTCGAACCGACGACTTTCGGTTCCGGAGCGACACGAACGCTCCATGATTCTCGATTATCTCGACACAGGTAAGAGACAGAGGAGAACAAGTGTATGGTTTTAGAGAGCCACGAGCACCAGGAATAAGGATCTACCGTTGTCATTTCGTTCCGTCGACATTCGGTTCCGGAGCGACACGAACGGGGACTTAGAATTTTTTCGCTCGGGCTCCGGAGCGACACGAACGGGGACTTAGAATTTTTTCGCTCGGGCTCCGGAGCGACACGATCGCTCCGTTATTCTACGTTCTCTCGGTCCACGGGCATCAGAGAGCAAAACAGCCTAATAGTTTTGGAGTGCCTCAACGATCAGGAATATGGATCTAACGTTCTCGTTTCGAACCGACGACTTTCGGTTCCGGAGCGACACGAACGCTCCATGATTCTCGATTATCTCGACACAGGTAAGAGACAGAGGAGAACAAGTGTATGGTTTTAGAGAGCCACGAGCACCAGGAATAAGGATCTACCGTTGTCATTTCGTTCCGTCGACATTCGGTTCCGGAGCGACACGAACGGGGACTTAGAATTTTTTCGCTCGGGCTCCGGAGCAACACGAACGGGGACTTAGAATTTTTTCGCTCGGGCTCCGGAGCGACACGATCGCTCCGTTATTCTACGTTCTCTCGGTCCACGGGCATCAGAGAGCAAAACAGCCTAATAGTTTTAGAGTGCCTCAACGATCAGGAATATGGATCTAACGTTCTCGTTTCGAACCGACGACTTTCGGTTCCGGAGCGACACGAACGCTCCATGATTCTCGATTATCTCGACACAGGTAAGAGACAGAGGAGAACAAGTGTATGGTTTTAGAGAGCCACGAGCACCAGGAATAAGGATCTACCGTTGTCATTTCGTTCCGTCGACATTCGGTTCCGGAGCGACACGAACGGGGACTTAGAATTTTTTCGCTCGGGCTCCGGAGCGACACGAACGGGGACTTAGAATTTTTTCGCTCGGGCTCCGGAGCGACACGATCGCTCCGTTATTCTACGTTCTCTCGGTCCACGGGCATCAGAGAGCAAAACAGCCTAATAGTTTTAGAGTGCCTCAACGATCAGGAATATGGATCTAACGTTCCCGTTTCGAACCGACGACTTTCGGTTCCGGAGCGACACGAACGCTCCATGATTCTCGATTATCTCGACACAGGTAAGAGACAGAGGAGAACAAGTGTATGGTTTTAGAGAGCCACGAGCACCAGGAATAAGGATCTACCGTTGTCATTTCGTTCCGTCGACATTCGGTTCCGGAGCGACACGAACGGGGACTTAGAATTTTTTCGCTCGGGCTCCGGAGCGACACGAACGGGGACTTAGAATTTTTTCGCTCGGGCTCCGGAGCGACACGATCGCTCCGTTATTCTGCGTTCTCTCGGTCCACGGGCATCAGAGAGCAAAACAGCCTAATAGTTTTAGAGTGCCTCGACGATCAGGAATATGGATCTAACGTTCTCGTTTCGAACCGACGACTTTCGGTTCCGGAGCGACACGAACGCTCCATGATTCTCGATTATCTCGACACAGGTAAGAGACAGAGGAGAACAAGTGTATGGTTTTAGAGAGCGACGAGCACCAGGAATAAGGATCTACCGTTGTCATTTCGTTCCGTCGACATTCGGTTCCGGAGCGACACGAACGGGGACTTAGAATTTTTTCGCTCGGGCTCCGGAGCGACACGAACGGGGACTTAGAATTTTTTCGCTCGGGCTCCGGAGCGACACGATCGCTCCGTTATTCTACGTTCTCTCGGTCCACGGGCATCAGAGAGCAAAACAGCCTAATAGTTTTGGAGTGCCTCAACGATCAGGAATATGGATCTAACGTTCTCGTTTCGAACCGACGACTTTCGGTTCCGGAGCGACACGAACGCTCCATGATTCTCGATTATCTCGACACAGGTAAGAGACAGAGGAGAACAAGTGTATGGTTTTAGAGAGCCACGAGCACCAGGAATAAGGATCTACCGTTGTCATTTCGTTCCGTCGACATTCGGTTCCGGAGCGACACGAACGGGGACTTAGAATTTTTTCGCTCGGGCTCCGGAGCGACACGAACGGGGACTTAGAATTTTTTCGCTCGGGCTCCGGAGCGACACGATCGCTCCGTTATTCTACGTTCTCTCGGTCCACGGGCATCAGAGAGCAAAACAGCCTAATAGTTTTAGAGTGCCTCAACGATCAGGAATATGGATCTAACGTTCTCGTTTCGAACCGACGACTTTCGGTTCCGGAGCGACACGAACGCTCCATGATTCTCGATTATCTCGACACAGGTAAGAGACAGAGGAGAACAAGTGTATGGTTTTAGAGAGCCACGAGCACCAGGAATAAGGATCTACCGTTGTCATTTCGTTCCGTCGACATTCGGTTCCGGAGCGACACGAACGGGGACTTAGAATTTTTTCGCTCGGGCTCCGGAGCGACACGAACGGGGACTTAGAATTTTTTCGCTCGGGCTCCGGAGCGACACGATCGCTCCGTTATTCTACGTTCTCTCGGTCCACGGGCATCAGAGAGCAAAACAGCCTAATAGTTTTAGAGTGCCTCAACGATCAGGAATATGGATCTAACGTTCTCGTTTCGAACCGACGACTTTCGGTTCCGGAGCGACACGAACGCTCCATGATTCTCGATTATCTCGACACAGGTAAGAGACAGAGGAGAACAAGTGTATGGTTTTAGAGAGCCACGAGCACCAGGAATAAGGATCTACCGTTGTCATTTCGTTCCGTCGACATTCGGTTCCGGAGCGACACGAACGGGGACTTAGAATTTTTTCGCTCGGGCTCCGGAGCGACACGAACGGGGACTTAGAATTTTTTCGCTCGGGCTCCGGAGCGACACGATCGCTCCGTTATTCTACGTTCTCTCGGTCCACGGGCATCAGAGAGCAAAACAGCCTAATAGTTTTAGAGTGCCTCAACGATCAGGAATATGGATCTAACGTTCTCGTTTCGAACCGACGACTTTCGGTTCCGGAGCGACACGAACGCTCCATGATTCTCGATTATCTCGACACAGGTAAGAGACAGAGGAGAACAAGTGTATGGTTTTAGAGAGCGACGAGCACCAGGAATAAGGATCTACCGTTGTCATTTCGTTCCGTCGACATTCGGTTCCGGAGCGACACGAAAGGGGACTTAGAATTTTTTCGCTCGGGCTCCGGAGCGACACGAACGGGGACTTAGAATTTTTTCGCTCGGGCTCCGGAGCGACACGATCGCTCCGTTATTCTACGTTCTCTCGGTCCACGGGCATCAGAGAGCAAAACAGCCTAATAGTTTTGGAGTGCCTCAACGATCAGGAATATGGATCTAACGTTCTCGTTTCGAACCGACGACTTTCGGTTCCGGAGCGACACGAACGCTCCATGATTCTCGATTATCTCGACACAGGTAAGAGACAGAGGAGAACAAGTGTATGGTTTTAGAGAGCCACGAGCACCAGGAATAAGGATCTACCGTTGTCATTTCGTTCCGTCGACATTCGGTTCCGGAGCGACACGAACGGGGACTTAGAATTTTTTCGCTCGGGCTCCGGAGCGACACGATCGCTCCGTTATTCTACGTTCTCTCGGTCCACGGGCATCAGAGAGCAAAACAGCCTAATAGTTTTGGAGTGCCTCAACGATCAGGAATATGGATCTAACGTTCTCGTTTCGAACCGACGACTTTCGGTTCCGGAGCGACACGAACGCTCCATGATTCTCGATTATCTCGACACAGGTAAGAGACAGAGGAGAACAAGTGTATGGTTTTAGAGAGCCACGAGCACCAGGAATAAGGATCTACCGTTGTCATTTCGTTCCGTCGACATTCGGTTCCGGAGCGACACGAACGGGGACTTAGAATTTTTTCGCTCGGGCTCCGGAGCGACACGAACGGGGACTTAGAATTTTTTCGCTCGGGCTCCGGAGCGACACGATCGCTCCGTTATTCTACGTTCTCTCGGTCCACGGGCATCAGAGAGCAAAACAGCCTAATAGTTTTAGAGTGCCTCGACGATCAGGAATATGGATCTAACGTTCTCGTTTCGAACCGACGACTTTCGGTTCCGGAGCGACACGAACGCTCCATGATTCTCGATTATCTCGACACAGGTAAGAGACAGAGGAGAACAAGTGTATGGTTTTAGAGAGCCACGAGCACCAGGAATAAGGATCTACCGTTGTCATTTCGTTCCGTCGACATTCGGTTCCGGAGCGACACGAACGGGGACTTAGAATTTTTTCGCTCGGGCTCCGGAGCGACACGAACGGGGACTTAGAATTTTTTCGCTCGGGCTCCGGAGCGACACGATCGCTCCGTTATTCTACGTTCTCTCGGTCCACGGGCATCAGAGAGCAAAACAGCCTAATAGTTTTGGAGTGCCTCAACGATCAGGAATATGGATCTAACGTTCTCGTTTCGAACCGACGACTTTCGGTTCCGGAGCGACACGAACGCTCCATGATTCTCGATTATCTCGACACAGGTAAGAGACAGAGGAGAACAAGTGTATGGTTTTAGAGAGCCACGAGCACCAGGAATAAGGATCTACAGTTGTCATTTCGTTCCGTCGACATTCGGTTCCGGAGCGACACGAACGGGGACTTAGAATTTTTTCGCTCGGGCTCCGGAGCGACACGAACGGGGACTTAGAATTTTTTCGCTCGGGCTCCGGAGCGACACGATCGCTCCGTTATTCTACGTTCTCTCGGTCCACGGGCATCAGAGAGCAAAACAGCCTAATAGTTTTAGAGTGCCTCAACGATCAGGAATATGGATCTAACGTTCTCGTTTCGAACCGACGACTTTCGGTTCCGGAGCGACACGAACGCTCCATGATTCTCGATTATCTCGACACAGGTAAGAGACAGAGGAGAACAAGTGTATGGTTTTAGAGAGCCACGAGCACCAGGAATAAGGATCTACCGTTGTCATTTCGTTCCGTCGACATTCGGTTCCGGAGCGACACGAACGGGGACTTAGAATTTTTTCGCTCGTGCTCCGGAGCGACACGATCGCTCCGTTATTCTACGTTCTCTCGGTCCACGGGCATCAGAGAGCAAAACAGCCTAATAGTTTTAGAGTGCCTCAACGATCAGGAATATGGATCTAACGTTCTCGTTTCGAACCGACGACTTTCGGTTCCGGAGCGACACGAACGCTCCATGATTCTCGATTATCTCGACACAGGTAAGAGACAGAGGAGAACAAGTGTATGGTTTTAGAGAGCCACGAGCACCAGGAATAAGGATCTACCGTTGTCATTTCGTTCCGTCGACATTCGGTTCCGGAGCGACACGAACGGGGACTTAGAATTTTTTCGCTCGGGCTCCGGAGCGACACGAACGGGGACTTAGAATTTTTTCGCTCGGGCTCCGGAGCGACACGATCGCTCCGTTATTCTACGTTCTCTCGGTCCACGGGCATCAGAGAGCAAAACAGCCTAATAGTTTTAGAGTGCCTCAACGATCAGGAATATGGATCTAACGTTCTCGTTTCGAACCGACGACTTTCGGTTCCGGAGCGACACGAACGCTCCATGATTCTCGATTATCTCGACACAGGTAAGAGACAGAGGAGAACAAGTGTATGGTTTTAGAGAGCCACGAGCACCAGGAATAAGGATCTACCGTTGTCATTTCGTTCCGTCGACATTCGGTTCCGGAGCGACACGAACGGGGACTTAGAATTTTTTCGCTCGGGCTCCGGAGCGACACGAACGGGGACTTAGAATTTTTTCGCTCGGGCTCCGGAGCGACACGATCGCTCCGTTATTCTACGTTCTCTCGGTCCACGGGCATCAGAGAGCAAAACAGCCTAATAGTTTTAGAGTGCCTCAACGATCAGGAATATGGATCTAACGTTCTCGTTTCGAACCGACGACTTTCGGTTCCGGAGCGACACGAACGCTCCATGATTCTCGATTATCTCGACACAGGTAAGAGACAGAGGAGAACAAGTGTATGGTTTTAGAGAGCCACGAGCACCAGGAATAAGGATCTACCGTTGTCATTTCGTTCCGTCGACATTCGGTTCCGGAGCGACACGAACGGGGACTTAGAATTTTTTCGCTCGGGCTCCGGAGCGACACGAACGGGGACTTAGAATTTTTTCGCTCGGGCTCCGGAGCGACACGATCGCTCCGTTATTCTACGTTCTCTCGGTCCACGGGCATCAGAGAGCAAAACAGCCTAATAGTTTTAGAGTGCCTCAACGATCAGGAATATGGATCTAACGTTCCCGTTTCGAACCGACGACTTTCGGTTCCGGAGCGACACGAACGCTCCATGATTCTCGATTATCTCGACACAGGTAAGAGACAGAGGAGAACAAGTGTATGGTTTTAGAGAGCCACGAGCACCAGGAATAAGGATCTACCGTTGTCATTTCGTTCCGTCGACATTCGGTTCCGGAGCGACACGAACGGGGACTTAGAATTTTTTCGCTCGGGCTCCGGAGCGACACGAACGGGGACTTAGAATTTTTTCGCTCGGGCTCCGGAGCGACACGATCGCTCCGTTATTCTGCGTTCTCTCGGTCCACGGGCATCAGAGAGCAAAACAGCCTAATAGTTTTAGAGTGCCTCGACGATCAGGAATATGGATCTAACGTTCTCGTTTCGAACCGACGACTTTCGGTTCCGGAGCGACACGAACGCTCCATGATTCTCGATTATCTCGACACAGGTAAGAGACAGAGGAGAACAAGTGTATGGTTTTAGAGAGCGACGAGCACCAGGAATAAGGATCTACCGTTGTCATTTCGTTCCGTCGACATTCGGTTCCGGAGCGACACGAACGGGGACTTAGAATTTTTTCGCTCGGGCTCCGGAGCGACACGAACGGGGACTTAGAATTTTTTCGCTCGGGCTCCGGAGCGACACGATCGCTCCGTTATTCTACGTTCTCTCGGTCCACGGGCATCAGAGAGCAAAACAGCCTAATAGTTTTGGAGTGCCTCAACGATCAGGAATATGGATCTAACGTTCTCGTTTCGAACCGACGACTTTCGGTTCCGGAGCGACACGAACGCTCCATGATTCTCGATTATCTCGACACAGGTAAGAGACAGAGGAGAACAAGTGTATGGTTTTAGAGAGCCACGAGCACCAGGAATAAGGATCTACCGTTGTCATTTCGTTCCGTCGACATTCGGTTCCGGAGCGACACGAACGGGGACTTAGAATTTTTTCGCTCGGGCTCCGGAGCGACACGAACGGGGACTTAGAATTTTTTCGCTCGGGCTCCGGAGCGACACGATCGCTCCGTTATTCTACGTTCTCTCGGTCCACGGGCATCAGAGAGCAAAACAGCCTAATAGTTTTAGAGTGCCTCAACGATCAGGAATATGGATCTAACGTTCTCGTTTCGAACCGACGACTTTCGGTTCCGGAGCGACACGAACGCTCCATGATTCTCGATTATCTCGACACAGGTAAGAGACAGAGGAGAACAAGTGTATGGTTTTAGAGAGCCACGAGCACCAGGAATAAGGATCTACCGTTGTCATTTCGTTCCGTCGACATTCGGTTCCGGAGCGACACGAACGGGGACTTAGAATTTTTTCGCTCGGGCTCCGGAGCGACACGAACGGGGACTTAGAATTTTTTCGCTCGGGCTCCGGAGAGACACGATCGCTCCGTTATTCTACGTTCTCTCGGTCCACGGGCATCAGAGAGCAAAACAGCCTAATAGTTTTAGAGTGCCTCAACGATCAGGAATATGGATCTAACGTTCTCGTTTCGAACCGACGACTTTCGGTTCCGGAGCGACACGAACGCTCCATGATTCTCGATTATCTCGACACAGGTAAGAGACAGAGGAGAACAAGTGTATGGTTTTAGAGAGCCACGAGCACCAGGAATAAGGATCTACCGTTGTCATTTCGTTCCGTCGACATTCGGTTCCGGAGCGACACGAACGGGGACTTAGAATTTTTTCGCTCGGGCTCCGGAGCGACACGAACGGGGACTTAGAATTTTTTCGCTCGGGCTCCGGAGCGACACGATCGCTCCGTTATTCTACGTTCTCTCGGTCCACGGGCATCAGAGAGCAAAACAGCCTAATAGTTTTAGAGTGCCTCAACGATCAGGAATATGGATCTAACGTTCTCGTTTCGAACCGACGACTTTCGGTTCCGGAGCGACACGAACGCTCCATGATTCTCGATTATCTCGACACAGGTAAGAGACAGAGGAGAACAAGTGTATGGTTTTAGAGAGCGACGAGCACCAGGAATAAGGATCTACCGTTGTCATTTCGTTCCGTCGACATTCGGTTCCGGAGCGACACGAACGGGGACTTAGAATTTTTTCGCTCGGGCTCCGGAGCGACACGAACGGGGACTTAGAATTTTTTCGCTCGGGCTCCGGAGCGACACGATCGCTCCGTTATTCTACGTTCTCTCGGTCCACGGGCATCAGAGAGCAAAACAGCCTAATAGTTTTGGAGTGCCTCAACGATCAGGAATATGGATCTAACGTTCTCGTTTCGAACCGACGACTTTCGGTTCCGGAGCGACACGAACGCTCCATGATTCTCGATTATCTCGACACAGGTAAGAGACAGAGGAGAACAAGTGTATGGTTTTAGAGAGCCACGAGCACCAGGAATAAGGATCTACCGTTGTCATTTCGTTCCGTCGACATTCGGTTCCGGAGCGACACGAACGGGGACTTAGAATTTTTTCGCTCGGGCTCCGGAGCGACACGATCGCTCCGTTATTCTACGTTCTCTCGGTCCACGGGCATCAGAGAGCAAAACAGCCTAATAGTTTTGGAGTGCCTCAACGATCAGGAATATGGATCTAACGTTCTCGTTTCGAACCGACGACTTTCGGTTCCGGAGCGACACGAACGCTCCATGATTCTCGATTATCTCGACACAGGTAAGAGACAGAGGAGAACAAGTGTATGGTTTTAGAGAGCCACGAGCACCAGGAATAAGGATCTACCGTTGTCATTTCGTTCCGTCGACATTCGGTTCCGGAGCGACACGAACGGGGACTTAGAATTTTTTCGCTCGGGCTCCGGAGCGACACGAACGGGGACTTAGAATTTTTTCGCTCGGGCTCCGGAGCGACACGATCGCTCCGTTATTCTACGTTCTCTCGGTCCACGGGCATCAGAGAGCAAAACAGCCTAATAGTTTTAGAGTGCCTCGACGATCAGGAATATGGATCTAACGTTCTCGTTTCGAACCGACGACTTTCGGTTCCGGAGCGACACGAACGCTCCATGATTCTCGATTATCTCGACACAGGTAAGAGACAGAGGAGAACAAGTGTATGGTTTTAGAGAGCCACGAGCACCAGGAATAAGGATCTACCGTTGTCATTTCGTTCCGTCGACATTCGGTTCCGGAGCGACACGAACGGGGACTTAGAATTTTTTCGCTCGGGCTCCGGAGCGACACGAACGGGGACTTAGAATTTTTTCGCTCGGGCTCCGGAGCGACACGATCGCTCCGTTATTCTACGTTCTCTCGGTCCACGGGCATCAGAGAGCAAAACAGCCTAATAGTTTTGGAGTGCCTCAACGATCAGGAATATGGATCTAACGTTCTCGTTTCGAACCGACGACTTTCGGTTCCGGAGCGACACGAACGCTCCATGATTCTCGATTATCTCGACACAGGTAAGAGACAGAGGAGAACAAGTGTATGGTTTTAGAGAGCCACGAGCACCAGGAATAAGGATCTACAGTTGTCATTTCGTTCCGTCGACATTCGGTTCCGGAGCGACACGAACGGGGACTTAGAATTTTTTCGCTCGGGCTCCGGAGCGACACGAACGGGGACTTAGAATTTTTTCGCTCGGGCTCCGGAGCGACACGATCGCTCCGTTATTCTACGTTCTCTCGGTCCACGGGCATCAGAGAGCAAAACAGCCTAATAGTTTTAGAGTGCCTCAACGATCAGGAATATGGATCTAACGTTCTCGTTTCGAACCGACGACTTTCGGTTCCGGAGCGACACGAACGCTCCATGATTCTCGATTATCTCGACACAGGTAAGAGACAGAGGAGAACAAGTGTATGGTTTTAGAGAGCCACGAGCACCAGGAATAAGGATCTACCGTTGTCATTTCGTTCCGTCGACATTCGGTTCCGGAGCGACACGAACGGGGACTTAGAATTTTTTCGCTCGTGCTCCGGAGCGACACGATCGCTCCGTTATTCTACGTTCTCTCGGTCCACGGGCATCAGAGAGCAAAACAGCCTAATAGTTTTAGAGTGCCTCAACGATCAGGAATATGGATCTAACGTTCTCGTTTCGAACCGACGACTTTCGGTTCCGGAGCGACACGAACGCTCCATGATTCTCGATTATCTCGACACAGGTAAGAGACAGAGGAGAACAAGTGTATGGTTTTAGAGAGCCACGAGCACCAGGAATAAGGATCTACCGTTGTCATTTCGTTCCGTCGACATTCGGTTCCGGAGCGACACGAACGGGGACTTAGAATTTTTTCGCTCGGGCTCCGGAGCGACACGAACGGGGACTTAGAATTTTTTCGCTCGGGCTCCGGAGCGACACGATCGCTCCGTTATTCTACGTTCTCTCGGTCCACGGGCATCAGAGAGCAAAACAGCCTAATAGTTTTAGAGTGCCTCAACGATCAGGAATATGGATCTAACGTTCTCGTTTCGAACCGACGACTTTCGGTTCCGGAGCGACACGAACGCTCCATGATTCTCGATTATCTCGACACAGGTAAGAGACAGAGGAGAACAAGTGTATGGTTTTAGAGAGCCACGAGCACCAGGAATAAGGATCTACCGTTGTCATTTCGTTCCGTCGACATTCGGTTCCGGAGCGACACGAACGGGGACTTAGAATTTTTTCGCTCGGGCTCCGGAGCGACACGAACGGGGACTTAGAATTTTTTCGCTCGGGCTCCGGAGCGACACGATCGCTCCGTTATTCTACGTTCTCTCGGTCCACGGGCATCAGAGAGCAAAACAGCCTAATAGTTTTAGAGTGCCTCAACGATCAGGAATATGGATCTAACGTTCTCGTTTCGAACCGACGACTTTCGGTTCCGGAGCGACACGAACGCTCCATGATTCTCGATTATCTCGACACAGGTAAGAGACAGAGGAGAACAAGTGTATGGTTTTAGAGAGCCACGAGCACCAGGAATAAGGATCTACCGTTGTCATTTCGTTCCGTCGACATTCGGTTCCGGAGCGACACGAACGGGGACTTAGAATTTTTTCGCTCGGGCTCCGGAGCGACACGAACGGGGACTTAGAATTTTTTCGCTCGGGCTCCGGAGCGACACGATCGCTCCGTTATTCTACGTTCTCTCGGTCCACGGGCATCAGAGAGCAAAACAGCCTAATAGTTTTAGAGTGCCTCAACGATCAGGAATATGGATCTAACGTTCTCGTTTCGAACCGACGACTTTCGGTTCCGGAGCGACACGAACGCTCCATGATTCTCGATTATCTCGACACAGGTAAGAGACAGAGGAGAACAAGTGTATGGTTTTAGAGAGCGACGAGCACCAGGAATAAGGATCTACCGTTGTCATTTCGTTCCGTCGACATTCGGTTCCGGAGCGACACGAACGGGGACTTAGAATTTTTTCGCTCGGGCTCCGGAGCGACACGAACGGGGACTTAGAATTTTTTCGCTCGGGCTCCGGAGCGACACGATCGCTCCGTTATTCTACGTTCTCTCGGTCCACGGGCATCAGAGAGCAAAACAGCCTAATAGTTTTGGAGTGCCTCAACGATCAGGAATATGGATCTAACGTTCTCGTTTCGAACCGACGACTTTCGGTTCCGGAGCGACACGAACGCTCCATGATTCTCGATTATCTCGACACAGGTAAGAGACAGAGGAGAACAAGTGTATGGTTTTAGAGAGCCACGAGCACCAGGAATAAGGATCTACCGTTGTCATTTCGTTCCGTCGACATTCGGTTCCGGAGCGACACGAACGGGGACTTAGAATTTTTTCGCTCGGGCTCCGGAGCGACACGATCGCTCCGTTATTCTACGTTCTCTCGGTCCACGGGCATCAGAGAGCAAAACAGCCTAATAGTTTTGGAGTGCCTCAACGATCAGGAATATGGATCTAACGTTCTCGTTTCGAACCGACGACTTTCGGTTCCGGAGCGACACGAACGCTCCATGATTCTCGATTATCTCGACACAGGTAAGAGACAGAGGAGAACAAGTGTATGGTTTTAGAGAGCCACGAGCACCAGGAATAAGGATCTACCGTTGTCATTTCGTTCCGTCGACATTCGGTTCCGGAGCGACACGAACGGGGACTTAGAATTTTTTCGCTCGGGCTCCGGAGCGACACGAACGGGGACTTAGAATTTTTTCGCTCGGGCTCCGGAGCGACACGATCGCTCCGTTATTCTACGTTCTCTCGGTCCACGGGCATCAGAGAGCAAAACAGCCTAATAGTTTTAGAGTGCCTCGACGATCAGGAATATGGATCTAACGTTCTCGTTTCGAACCGACGACTTTCGGTTCCGGAGCGACACGAACGCTCCATGATTCTCGATTATCTCGACACAGGTAAGAGACAGAGGAGAACAAGTGTATGGTTTTAGAGAGCCACGAGCACCAGGAATAAGGATCTACCGTTGTCATTTCGTTCCGTCGACATTCGGTTCCGGAGCGACACGAACGGGGACTTAGAATTTTTTCGCTCGGGCTCCGGAGCGACACGATCGCTCCGTTATTCTACGTTCTCTCGGTCCACGGGCATCAGAGAGCAAAACAGCCTAATAGTTTTAGAGTGCCTCAACGATCAGGAATATGGATCTAACGTTCTCGTTTCGAACCGACGACTTTCGTTTCCGGAGCGACACGAACGCTCCATGATTCTCGATTAGCTCGACACAGGTAAGAGACAGAGGAGAACAAGTGTATGGTTTTAGAGAGCCACGAGCACCAGGAATAAGGATCTACCGTTGTCATTTCGTTCCGTCGACATTCGGTTCCGGAGCGACACGAACGGGGACTTAGAATTTTTTCGCTCGGGCTCCGGAGCGACACGAACGGGGACTTAGAATTTTTTCGCTCGGGCTCCGGAGCGACACGATCGCTCCGTTATTCTACGTTCTCTCGGTCCACGGGCATCAGAGAGCAAAACAGCCTAATAGTTTTAGAGTGCCTCAACGATCAGGAATATGGATCTAACGTTCTCGTTTCGAACCGACGACTTTCGGTTCCGGAGCGACACGAACGCTCCATGATTCTCGATTATCTCGACACAGGTAAGAGACAGAGGAGAACAAGTGTATGGTTTTAGAGAGCCACGAGCACCAGGAATAAGGATCTACCGTTGTCATTTCGTTCCGTCGACATTCGGTTCCGGAGCGACACGAACGGGGACTTAGAATTTTTTCGCTCGGGCTCCGGAGCGACACGAACGGGGACTTAGAATTTTTTCGCTCGGGCTCCGGAGCGACACGATCGCTCCGTTATTCTACGTTCTCTCGGTCCACGGGCATCAGAGAGCAAAACAGCCTAATAGTTTTAGAGTGCCTCAACGATCAGGAATATGGATCTAACGTTCTCGTTTCGAACCGACGACTTTCGGTTCCGGAGCGACACGAACGCTCCATGATTCTCGATTATCTCGACACAGGTAAGAGACAGAGGAGAACAAGTGTATGGTTTTAGAGAGCCACGAGCACCAGGAATAAGGATCTACCGTTGTCATTTCGTTCCGTCGACATTCGGTTCCGGAGCGACACGAACGGGGACTTAGAATTTTTTCGCTCGGGCTCCGGAGCGACACGAACGGGGACTTAGAATTTTTTCGCTCGGGCTCCGGAGCGACACGATCGCTCCGTTATTCTACGTTCTCTCGGTCCACGGGCATCAGAGAGCAAAACAGCCTAATAGTTTTAGAGTGCCTCAACGATCAGGAATATGGATCTAACGTTCTCGTTTCGAACCGACGACTTTCGGTTCCGGAGCGACACGAACGCTCCATGATTCTCGATTATCTCGACACAGGTAAGAGACAGAGGAGAACAAGCGTATGGTTTTAGAGAGCCACGAGCACCAGGAATAAGGATCTACCGTTGTCATTTCGTTCCGTCGACATTCGGTTCCGGAGCGACACGAACGGGGACTTAGAATTTTTTCGCTCGGGCTCCGGAGCGACACGAACGGGGACTTAGAATTTTTTCGCTCGGGCTCCGGAGCGACACGATCGCTCCGTTATTCTACGTTCTCTCGGTCCACGGGCATCAGAGAGCAAAACAGCCTAATAGTTTTAGAGTGCCTCGACGATCAGGAATATGGATCTAACGTTCTCGTTTCGAACCGACGACTTTCGGTTCCGGAGCGACACGAACGCTCCATGATTCTCGATTATCTCGACACAGGTAAGAGACAGAGGAGAACAAGTGTATGGTTTTAGAGAGCCACGAGCACCAGGAATAAGGATCTACCGTTGTCATTTCGTTCCGTCGACATTCGGTTCCGGAGCGACACGAACGGGGACTTAGAATTTTTTCGCTCGGGCTCCGGAGCGACACGAACGGGGACTTAGAATTTTTTCGCTCGGGCTCCGGAGCGACACGATCGCTCCGTTATTCTACGTTCTCTCGGTCCACGGGCATCAGAGAGCAAAACAGCCTAATAGTTTTGGAGTGCCTCAACGATCAGGAATATGGATCTAACGTTCTCGTTTCGAACCGACGACTTTCGGTTCCGGAGCGACACGAACGCTCCATGATTCTCGATTATCTCGACACAGGTAAGAGACAGAGGAGAACAAGTGTATGGTTTTAGAGAGCCACGAGCACCAGGAATAAGGATCTACCGTTGTCATTTCGTTCCGTCGACATTCGGTTCCGGAGCGACACGAACGGGGACTTAGAATTTTTTCGCTCGGGCTCCGGAGCGACACGAACGGGGACTTAGAATTTTTTCGCTCGGGCTCCGGAGCGACACGATCGCTCCGTTATTCTACGTTCTCTCGGTCCACGGGCATCAGAGAGCAAAACAGCCTAATAGTTTTAGAGTGCCTCGACGATCAGGAATATGGATCTAACGTTCTCGTTTCGAACCGACGACTTTCGGTTCCGGAGCGACACGAACGCTCCATGATTCTCGATTATCTCGACACAGGTAAGAGACAGAGGAGAACAAGTGTATGGTTTTAGAGAGCCACGAGCACCAGGAATAAGGATCTACCGTTGTCATTTCGTTCCGTCGACATTCGGTTCCGGAGCGACACGAACGGGGACTTAGAATTTTTTCGCTCGGGCTCCGGAGCGACACGAACGGGGACTTAGAATTTTTTCGCTCGGGCTCCGGAGCGACACGATCGCTCCGTTATTCTACGTTCTCTCGGTCCACGGGCATCAGAGAGCAAAACAGCCTAATAGTTTTGGAGTGCCTCAGCGATCAGGAATATGGATCTAACGTTCTCGTTTCGAACCGACGACTTTCGGTTCCGGAGCGACACGAACGCTCCATGATTCTCGATTATCTCGACACAGGTAAGAGACAGAGGAGAACAAGTGTATGGTTTTAGAGAGCCACGAGCACCAGGAATAAGGATCTACAGTTGTCATTTCGTTCCGTCGACATTCGGTTCCGGAGCGACACGAACGGGGACTTAGAATTTTTTCGCTCGGGCTCCGGAGCGACACGAACGGGGACTTAGAATTTTTTCGCTCGGGCTCCGGAGCGACACGATCGCTCCGTTATTCTACGTTCTCTCGGTCCACGGGCATCAGAGAGCAAAACAGCCTAATAGTTTTAGAGTGCCTCAACGATCAGGAATATGGATCTAACGTTCTCGTTTCGAACCGACGACTTTCGTTTCCGGAGCGACACGAACGCTCCATGATTCTCGATTAGCTCGACACAGGTAAGAGACAGAGGAGAACAAGTGTATGGTTTTAGAGAGCCACGAGCACCAGGAATAAGGATCTACCGTTGTCATTTCGTTCCGTCGACATTCGGTTCCGGAGCGACACGAACGGGGACTTAGAATTTTTTCGCTCGGGCTCCGGAGCGACACGAACGGGGACTTAGAATTTTTTCGCTCGGGCTCCGGAGCGACACGATCGCTCCGTTATTCTACGTTCTCTCGGTCCACGGGCATCAGAGAGCAAAACAGCCTAATAGTTTTAGAGTGCCTCGACGATCAGGAATATGGATCTAACGTTCTCGTTTCGAACCGACGACTTTCGGTTCCGGAGCGACACGAACGCTCCATGATTCTCGATTATCTCGACACAGGTAAGAGACAGAGGAGAACAAGTGTATGGTTTTAGAGAGCCACGAGCACCAGGAATAAGGATCTACCGTTGTCATTTCGTTCCGTCGACATTCGGTTCCGGAGCGACACGAACGGGGACTTAGAATTTTTTCGCTCGGGCTCCGGAGCGACACGAACGGGGACTTAGAATTTTTTCGCTCGGGCTCCGGAGCGACACGATCGCTCCGTTATTCTACGTTCTCTCGGTCCACGGGCATCAGAGAGCAAAACAGCCTAATAGTTTTGGAGTGCCTCAACGATCAGGAATATGGATCTAACGTTCTCGTTTCGAACCGACGACTTTCGGTTCCGGAGCGACACGAACGCTCCATGATTCTCGATTATCTCGACACAGGTAAGAGACAGAGGAGAACAAGTGTATGGTTTTAGAGAGCCACGAGCACCAGGAATAAGGATCTACCGTTGTCATTTCGTTCCGTCGACATTCGGTTCCGGAGCGACACGAACGGGGACTTAGAATTTTTTCGCTCGGGCTCCGGAGCGACACGAACGGGGACTTAGAATTTTTTCGCTCGGGCTCCGGAGCGACACGATCGCTCCGTTATTCTACGTTCTCTCGGTCCACGGGCATCAGAGAGCAAAACAGCCTAATAGTTTTGGAGTGCCTCAACGATCAGGAATATGGATCTAACGTTCTCGTTTCGAACCGACGACTTTCGGTTCCGGAGCGACACGAACGCTCCATGATTCTCGATTATCTCGACACAGGTAAGAGACAGAGGAGAACAAGTGTATGGTTTTAGAGAGCCACGAGCACCAGGAATAAGGATCTACCGTTGTCATTTCGTTCCGTCGACATTCGGTTCCGGAGCGACACGAACGGGGACTTAGAATTTTTTCGCTCGGGCTCCGGAGCGACACGAACGGGGACTTAGAATTTTTTCGCTCGGGCTCCGGAGCGACACGATCGCTCCGTTATTCTACGTTCTCTCGGTCCACGGGCATCAGAGAGCAAAACAGCCTAATAGTTTTAGAGTGCCTCAACGATCAGGAATATGGATCTAACGTTCTCGTTTCGAACCGACGACTTTCGGTTCCGGAGCGACACGAACGCTCCATGATTCTCGATTATCTCGACACAGGTAAGAGACAGAGGAGAACAAGTGTATGGTTTTAGAGAGCCACGAGCACCAGGAATAAGGATCTACCGTTGTCATTTCGTTCCGTCGACATTCGGTTCCGGAGCGACACGAACGGGGACTTAGAATTTTTTCGCTCGGGCTCCGGAGCGACACGAACGGGGACTTAGAATTTTTTCGCTCGGGCTCCGGAGCGACACGATCGCTCCGTTATTCTACGTTCTCTCGGTCCACGGGCATCAGAGAGCAAAACAGCCTAATAGCTTTAGAGTGCCTCAACGATCAGGAATATGGATCTAACGTTCTCGTTTCGAACCGACGACTTTCGGTTCCGGAGCGACACGAACGCTCCATGATTCTCGATTATCTCGACACAGGTAAGAGACAGAGGAGAACAAGTGTATGGTTTTAGAGAGCCACGAGCACCAGGAATAAGGATCTACCGTTGTCATTTCGTTCCGTCGACATTCGGTTCCGGAGCGACACGAACGGGGACTTAGAATTTTTTCGCTCGGGCTCCGGAGCGACACGATCGCTCCGTTATTCTACGTTCTCTCGGTCCACGGGCATCAGAGAGCAAAACAGCCTAATAGTTTTAGAGTGCCTCAACGATCAGGAATATGGATCTAACGTTCTCGTTTCGAACCGACGACTTTCGTTTCCGGAGCGACACGAACGCTCCATGATTCTCGATTAGCTCGACACAGGTAAGAGACAGAGGAGAACAAGTGTATGGTTTTAGAGAGCCACGAGCACCAGGAATAAGGATCTACCGTTGTCATTTCGTTCCGTCGACATTCGGTTCCGGAGCGACACGAACGGGGACTTAGAATTTTTTCGCTCGGGCTCCGGAGCGACACGAACGGGGACTTAGAATTTTTTCGCTCGGGCTCCGGAGCGACACGATCGCTCCGTTATTCTACGTTCTCTCGGTCCACGGGCATCAGAGAGCAAAACAGCCTAATAGTTTTAGAGTGCCTCGACGATCAGGAATATGGATCTAACGTTCTCGTTTCGAACCGACGACTTTCGGTTCCGGAGCGACACGAACGCTCCATGATTCTCGATTATCTCGACACAGGTAAGAGACAGAGGAGAACAAGTGTATGGTTTTAGAGAGCCACGAGCACCAGGAATAAGGATCTACCGTTGTCATTTCGTTCCGTCGACATTCGGTTCCGGAGCGACACGAACGGGGACTTAGAATTTTTTCGCTCGGGCTCCGGAGCGACACGAACGGGGACTTAGAATTTTTTCGCTCGGGCTCCGGAGCGACACGATCGCTCCGTTATTCTACGTTCTCTCGGTCCACGGGCATCAGAGAGCAAAACAGCCTAATAGTTTTGGAGTGCCTCAACGATCAGGAATATGGATCTAACGTTCTCGTTTCGAACCGACGACTTTCGGTTCCGGAGCGACACGAACGCTCCATGATTCTCGATTATCTCGACACAGGTAAGAGACAGAGGAGAACAAGTGTATGGTTTTAGAGAGCCACGAGCACCAGGAATAAGGATCTACCGTTGTCATTTCGTTCCGTCGACATTCGGTTCCGGAGCGACACGAACGGGGACTTAGAATTTTTTCGCTCGGGCTCCGGAGCGACACGAACGGGGACTTAGAATTTTTTCGCTCGGGCTCCGGAGCGACACGATCGCTCCGTTATTCTACGTTCTCTCGGTCCACGGGCATCAGAGAGCAAAACAGCCTAATAGTTTTAGAGTGCCTCAACGATCAGGAATATGGATCTAACGTTCTCGTTTCGAACCGACGACTTTCGGTTCCGGAGCGACACGAACGCTCCATGATTCTCGATTATCTCGACACAGGTAAGAGACAGAGGAGAACAAGTGTATGGTTTTAGAGAGCCACGAGCACCAGGAATAAGGATCTACCGTTGTCATTTCGTTCCGTCGACATTCGGTTCCGGAGCGACACGAACGGGGACTTAGAATTTTTTCGCTCGGGCTCCGGAGCGACACGAACGGGGACTTAGAATTTTTTCGCTCGGGCTCCGGAGCGACACGATCGCTCCGTTATTCTACGTTCTCTCGGTCCACGGGCATCAGAGAGCAAAACAGCCTAATAGCTTTAGAGTGCCTCAACGATCAGGAATATGGATCTAACGTTCTCGTTTCGAACCGACGACTTTCGGTTCCGGAGCGACACGAACGCTCCATGATTCTCGATTATCTCGACACAGGTAAGAGACAGAGGAGAACAAGTGTATGGTTTTAGAGAGCCACGAGCACCAGGAATAAGGATCTACCGTTGTCATTTCGTTCCGTCGACATTCGGTTCCGGAGCGACACGAACGGGGACTTAGAATTTTTTCGCTCGGGCTCCGGAGCGACACGATCGCTCCGTTATTCTACGTTCTCTCGGTCCACGGGCATCAGAGAGCAAAACAGCCTAATAGTTTTAGAGTGCCTCAACGATCAGGAATATGGATCTAACGTTCTCGTTTCGAACCGACGACTTTCGTTTCCGGAGCGACACGAACGCTCCATGATTCTCGATTAGCTCGACACAGGTAAGAGACAGAGGAGAACAAGTGTATGGTTTTAGAGAGCCACGAGCACCAGGAATAAGGATCTACCGTTGTCATTTCGTTCCGTCGACATTCGGTTCCGGAGCGACACGAACGGGGACTTAGAATTTTTTCGCTCGGGCTCCGGAGCGACACGAACGGGGACTTAGAATTTTTTCGCTCGGGCTCCGGAGCGACACGATCGCTCCGTTATTCTACGTTCTCTCGGTCCACGGGCATCAGAGAGCAAAACAGCCTAATAGTTTTAGAGTGCCTCAACGATCAGGAATATGGATCTAACGTTCTCGTTTCGAACCGACGACTTTCGGTTCCGGAGCGACACGAACGCTCCATGATTCTCGATTATCTCGACACAGGTAAGAGACAGAGGAGAACAAGTGTATGGTTTTAGAGAGCCACGAGCACCAGGAATAAGGATCTACCGTTGTCATTTCGTTCCGTCGACATTCGGTTCCGGAGCGACACGAACGGGGACTTAGAATTTTTTCGCTCGGGCTCCGGAGCGACACGAACGGGGACTTAGAATTTTTTCGCTCGGGCTCCGGAGCGACACGATCGCTCCGTTATTCTACGTTCTCTCGGTCCACGGGCATCAGAGAGCAAAACAGCCTAATAGTTTTAGAGTGCCTCAACGATCAGGAATATGGATCTAACGTTCTCGTTTCGAACCGACGACTTTCGTTTCCGGAGCGACACGAACGCTCCATGATTCTCGATTAGCTCGACACAGGTAAGAGACAGAGGAGAACAAGTGTATGGTTTTAGAGAGCCACGAGCACCAGGAATAAGGATCTACCGTTGTCATTTCGTTCCGTCGACATTCGGTTCCGGAGCGACACGAACGGGGACTTAGAATTTTTTCGCTCGGGCTCCGGAGCGACACGAACGGGGACTTAGAATTTTTTCGCTCGGGCTCCGGAGCGACACGATCGCTCCGTTATTCTACGTTCTCTCGGTCCACGGGCATCAGAGAGCAAAACAGCCTAATAGTTTTAGAGTGCCTCAACGATCAGGAATATGGATCTAACGTTCTCGTTTCGAACCGACGACTTTCGGTTCCGGAGCGACACGAACGCTCCATGATTCTCGATTATCTCGACACAGGTAAGAGACAGAGGAGAACAAGTGTATGGTTTTAGAGAGCCACGAGCACCAGGAATAAGGATCTACCGTTGTCATTTCGTTCCGTCGACATTCGGTTCCGGAGCGACACGAACGGGGACTTAGAATTTTTTCGCTCGGGCTCCGGAGCGACACGAACGGGGACTTAGAATTTTTTCGCTCGGGCTCCGGAGCGACACGATCGCTCCGTTATTCTACGTTCTCTCGGTCCACGGGCATCAGAGAGCAAAACAGCCTAATAGTTTTAGAGTGCCTCAACGATCAGGAATATGGATCTAACGTTCTCGTTTCGAACCGACGACTTTCGGTTCCGGAGCGACACGAACGCTCCATGATTCTCGATTATCTCGACACAGGTAAGAGACAGAGGAGAACAAGTGTATGGTTTTAGAGAGCCACGAGCACCAGGAATAAGGATCTACCGTTGTCATTTCGTTCCGTCGACATTCGGTTCCGGAGCGACACGAACGGGGACTTAGAATTTTTTCGCTCGGGCTCCGGAGCGACACGAACGGGGACTTAGAATTTTTTCGCTCGGGCTCCGGAGCGACACGATCGCTCCGTTATTCTACGTTCTCTCGGTCCACGGGCATCAGAGAGCAAAACAGCCTAATAGTTTTAGAGTGCCTCAACGATCAGGAATATGGATCTAACGTTCTCGTTTCGATCCGACGACTTTCGGTTCCGGAGCGACACGAACGCTCCATGATTCTCGATTATCTCGACACAGGTAAGAGACAGAGGAGAACAAGTGTATGGTTTTAGAGAGCCACGAGCACCAGGAATAAGGATCTACCGTTGTCATTTCGTTCCGTCGACATTCGGTTCCGGAGCGACACGAACGGGGACTTAGAATTTTTTCGCTCGGGCTCCGGAGCGACACGAACGGGGACTTAGAATTTTTTCGCTCGGGCTCCGGAGCGACACGATCGCTCCGTTATTCTACGTTCTCTCGGTCCACGGGCATCAGAGAGCAAAACAGCCTAATAGTTTTAGAGTGCCTCAACGATCAGGAATATGGATCTAACGTTCTCGTTTCGAACCGACGACTTTCGTTTCCGGAGCGACACGAACGCTCCATGATTCTCGATTAGCTCGACACAGGTAAGAGACAGAGGAGAACAAGTGTATGGTTTTAGAGAGCCACGAGCACCAGGAATAAGGATCTACCGTTGTCATTTCGTTCCGTCGACATTCGGTTCCGGAGCGACACGAACGGGGACTTAGAATTTTTTCGCTCGGGCTCCGGAGCGACACGAACGGGGACTTAGAATTTTTTCGCTCGGGCTCCGGAGCGACACGATCGCTCCGTTATTCTACGTTCTCTCGGTCCACGGGCATCAGAGAGCAAAACAGCCTAATAGTTTTAGAGTGCCTCGACGATCAGGAATATGGATCTAACGTTCTCGTTTCGAACCGACGACTTTCGGTTCCGGAGCGACACGAACGCTCCATGATTCTCGATTATCTCGACACAGGTAAGAGACAGAGGAGAACAAGTGTATGGTTTTAGAGAGCCACGAGCACCAGGAATAAGGATCTACCGTTGTCATTTCGTTCCGTCGACATTCGGTTCCGGAGCGACACGAACGGGGACTTAGAATTTTTTCGCTCGGGCTCCGGAGCGACACGAACGGGGACTTAGAATTTTTTCGCTCGGGCTCCGGAGCGACACGATCGCTCCGTTATTCTACGTTCTCTCGGTCCACGGGCATCAGAGAGCAAAACAGCCTAATAGTTTTGGAGTGCCTCAACGATCAGGAATATGGATCTAACGTTCTCGTTTCGAACCGACGACTTTCGGTTCCGGAGCGACACGAACGCTCCATGATTCTCGATTATCTCGACACAGGTAAGAGACAGAGGAGAACAAGTGTATGGTTTTAGAGAGCCACGAGCACCAGGAATAAGGATCTACCGTTGTCATTTCGTTCCGTCGACATTCGGTTCCGGAGCGACACGAACGGGGACTTAGAATTTTTTCGCTCGGGCTCCGGAGCGACACGAACGGGGACTTAGAATTTTTTCGCTCGGGCTCCGGAGCGACACGATCGCTCCGTTATTCTACGTTCTCTCGGTCCACGGGCATCAGAGAGCAAAACAGCCTAATAGTTTTAGAGTGCCTCGACGATCAGGAATATGGATCTAACGTTCTCGTTTCGAACCGACGACTTTCGGTTCCGGAGCGACACGAACGCTCCATGATTCTCGATTATCTCGACACAGGTAAGAGACAGAGGAGAACAAGTGTATGGTTTTAGAGAGCCACGAGCACCAGGAATAAGGATCTACCGTTGTCATTTCGTTCCGTCGACATTCGGTTCCGGAGCGACACGAACGGGGACTTAGAATTTTTTCGCTCGGGCTCCGGAGCGACACGAACGGGGACTTAGAATTTTTTCGCTCGGGCTCCGGAGCGACACGATCGCTCCGTTATTCTACGTTCTCTCGGTCCACGGGCATCAGAGAGCAAAACAGCCTAATAGTTTTGGAGTGCCTCAACGATCAGGAATATGGATCTAACGTTCTCGTTTCGAACCGACGACTTTCGGTTCCGGAGCGACACGAACGCTCCATGATTCTCGATTATCTCGACACAGGTAAGAGACAGAGGAGAACAAGTGTATGGTTTTAGAGAGCCACGAGCACCAGGAATAAGGATCTACCGTTGTCATTTCGTTCCGTCGACATTCGGTTCCGGAGCGACACGAACGGGGACTTAGAATTTTTTCGCTCGGGCTCCGGAGCGACACGAACGGGGACTTAGAATTTTTTCGCTCGGGCTCCGGAGCGACACGATCGCTCCGTTATTCTACGTTCTCTCGGTCCACGGGCATCAGAGAGCAAAACAGCCTAATAGTTTTAGAGTGCCTCAACGATCAGGAATATGGATCTAACGTTCTCGTTTCGAACCGACGACTTTCGGTTCCGGAGCGACACGAACGCTCCATGATTCTCGATTATCTCGACACAGGTAAGAGACAGAGGAGAACAAGTGTATGGTTTTAGAGAGCCACGAGCACCAGGAATAAGGATCTACCGTTGTCATTTCGTTCCGTCGACATTCGGTTCCGGAGCGACACGAACGGGGACTTAGAATTTTTTCGCTCGGGCTCCGGAGCGACACGAACGGGGACTTAGAATTTTTTCGCTCGGGCTCCGGAGCGACACGATCGCTCCGTTATTCTACGTTCTCTCGGTCCACGGGCATCAGAGAGCAAAACAGCCTAATAGTTTTAGAGTGCCTCAACGATCAGGAATATGGATCTAACGTTCTCGTTTCGAACCGACGACTTTCGGTTCCGGAGCGACACGAACGCTCCATGATTCTCGATTATCTCGACACAGGTAAGAGACAGAGGAGAACAAGTGTATGGTTTTAGAGAGCCACGAGCACCAGGAATAAGGATCTACCGTTGTCATTTCGTTCCGTCGACATTCGGTTCCGGAGCGACACGAACGGGGACTTAGAATTTTTTCGCTCGGGCTCCGGAGCGACACGATCGCTCCGTTATTCTACGTTCTCTCGGTCCACGGGCATCAGAGAGCAAAACAGCCTAATAGTTTTAGAGTGCCTCAACGATCAGGAATATGGATCTAACGTTCTCGTTTCGAACCGACGACTTTCGTTTCCGGAGCGACACGAACGCTCCATGATTCTCGATTAGCTCGACACAGGTAAGAGACAGAGGAGAACAAGTGTATGGTTTTAGAGAGCCACGAGCACCAGGAATAAGGATCTACCGTTGTCATTTCGTTCCGTCGACATTCGGTTCCGGAGCGACACGAACGGGGACTTAGAATTTTTTCGCTCGGGCTCCGGAGCGACACGAACGGGGACTTAGAATTTTTTCGCTCGGGCTCCGGAGCGACACGATCGCTCCGTTATTCTACGTTCTCTCGGTCCACGGGCATCAGAGAGCAAAACAGCCTAATAGTTTTAGAGTGCCTCAACGATCAGGAATATGGATCTAACGTTCTCGTTTCGAACCGACGACTTTCGGTTCCGGAGCGACACGAACGCTCCATGATTCTCGATTATCTCGACACAGGTAAGAGACAGAGGAGAACAAGTGTATGGTTTTAGAGAGCCACGAGCACCAGGAATAAGGATCTACCGTTGTCATTTCGTTCCGTCGACATTCGGTTCCGGAGCGACACGAACGGGGACTTAGAATTTTTTCGCTCGGGCTCCGGAGCGACACGAACGGGGACTTAGAATTTTTTCGCTCGGGCTCCGGAGCGACACGATCTCTCCGTTATTCTACGTTCTCTCGGTCCACGGGCATCAGAGAGCAAAACAGCCTAATAGTTTTAGAGTGCCTCAACGATCAGGAATATGGATCTAACGTTCTCGTTTCGAACCGACGACTTTCGGTTCCGGAGCGACACGAACGCTCCATGATTCTCGATTATCTCGACACAGGTAAGAGACAGAGGAGAACAAGTGTATGGTTTTAGAGAGCCACGAGCACCAGGAATAAGGATCTACCGTTGTCATTTCGTTCCGTCGACATTCGGTTCCGGAGCGACACGAACGGGGACTTAGAATTTTTTCGCTCGGGCTCCGGAGCGACACGAACGGGGACTTAGAATTTTTTCGCTCGGGCTCCGGAGCGACACGATCGCTCCGTTATTCTACGTTCTCTCGGTCCACGGGCATCAGAGAGCAAAACAGCCTAATAGTTTTAGAGTGCCTCAACGATCAGGAATATGGATCTAACGTTCTCGTTTCGAACCGACGACTTTCGGTTCCGGAGCGACACGAACGCTCCATGATTCTCGATTATCTCGACACAGGTAAGAGACAGAGGAGAACAAGTGTATGGTTTTAGAGAGCCACGAGCACCAGGAATAAGGATCTACCGTTGTCATTTCGTTCCGTCGACATTCGGTTCCGGAGCGACACGAACGGGGACTTAGAATTTTTTCGCTCGGGCTCCGGAGCGACACGATCGCTCCGTTATTCTACGTTCTCTCGGTCCACGGGCATCAGAGAGCAAAACAGCCTAATAGTTTTAGAGTGCCTCAACGATCAGGAATATGGATCTAACGTTCTCGTTTCGAACCGACGACTTTCGTTTCCGGAGCGACACGAACGCTCCATGATTCTCGATTAGCTCGACACAGGTAAGAGACAGAGGAGAACAAGTGTATGGTTTTAGAGAGCCACGAGCACCAGGAATAAGGATCTACCGTTGTCATTTCGTTCCGTCGACATTCGGTTCCGGAGCGACACGAACGGGGACTTAGAATTTTTTCGCTCGGGCTCCGGAGCGACACGAACGGGGACTTAGAATTTTTTCGCTCGGGCTCCGGAGCGACACGATCGCTCCGTTATTCTACGTTCTCTCGGTCCACGGGCATCAGAGAGCAAAACAGCCTAATAGTTTTAGAGTGCCTCAACGATCAGGAATATGGATCTAACGTTCTCGTTTCGAACCGACGACTTTCGGTTCCGGAGCGACACGAACGCTCCATGATTCTCGATTATCTCGACACAGGTAAGAGACAGAGGAGAACAAGTGTATGGTTTTAGAGAGCCACGAGCACCAGGAATAAGGATCTACCGTTGTCATTTCGTTCCGTCGACATTCGGTTCCGGAGCGACACGAACGGGGACTTAGAATTTTTTCGCTCGGGCTCCGGAGCGACACGAACGGGGACTTAGAATTTTTTCGCTCGGGCTCCGGAGCGACACGATCGCTCCGTTATTCTACGTTCTCTCGGTCCACGGGCATCAGAGAGCAAAACAGCCTAATAGTTTTAGAGTGCCTCAACGATCAGGAATATGGATCTAACGTTCTCGTTTCGAACCGACGACTTTCGGTTCCGGAGCGACACGAACGCTCCATGATTCTCGATTATCTCGACACAGGTAAGAGACAGAGGAGAACAAGTGTATGGTTTTAGAGAGCCACGAGCACCAGGAATAAGGATCTACCGTTGTCATTTCGTTCCGTCGACATTCGGTTCCGGAGCGACACGAACGGGGACTTAGAATTTTTTCGCTCGGGCTCCGGAGCGACACGATCGCTCCGTTATTCTACGTTCTCTCGGTCCACGGGCATCAGAGAGCAAAACAGCCTAATAGTTTTAGAGTGCCTCAACGATCAGGAATATGGATCTAACGTTCTCGTTTCGAACCGACGACTTTCGTTTCCGGAGCGACACGAACGCTCCATGATTCTCGATTAGCTCGACACAGGTAAGAGACAGAGGAGAACAAGTGTATGGTTTTAGAGAGCCACGAGCACCAGGAATAAGGATCTACCGTTGTCATTTCGTTCCGTCGACATTCGGTTCCGGAGCGACACGAACGGGGACTTAGAATTTTTTCGCTCGGGCTCCGGAGCGACACGAACGGGGACTTAGAATTTTTTCGCTCGGGCTCCGGAGCGACACGATCGCTCCGTTATTCTACGTTCTCTCGGTCCACGGGCATCAGAGAGCAAAACAGCCTAATAGTTTTAGAGTGCCTCAACGATCAGGAATATGGATCTAACGTTCTCGTTTCGAACCGACGACTTTCGGTTCCGGAGCGACACGAACGCTCCATGATTCTCGATTATCTCGACACAGGTAAGAGACAGAGGAGAACAAGTGTATGGTTTTAGAGAGCCACGAGCACCAGGAATAAGGATCTACCGTTGTCATTTCGTTCCGTCGACATTCGGTTCCGGAGCGACACGAACGGGGACTTAGAATTTTTTCGCTCGGGCTCCGGAGCGACACGAACGGGGACTTAGAATTTTTTCGCTCGGGCTCCGGAGCGACACGATCGCTCCGTTATTCTACGTTCTCTCGGTCCACGGGCATCAGAGAGCAAAACAGCCTAATAGTTTTAGAGTGCCTCAACGATCAGGAATATGGATCTAACGTTCTCGTTTCGAACCGACGACTTTCGGTTCCGGAGCGACACGAACGCTCCATGATTCTCGATTATCTCGACACAGGTAAGAGACAGAGGAGAACAAGTGTATGGTTTTAGAGAGCCACGAGCACCAGGAATAAGGATCTACCGTTGTCATTTCGTTCCGTCGACATTCGGTTCCGGAGCGACACGAACGGGGACTTAGAATTTTTTCGCTCGGGCTCCGGAGCGACACGAACGGGGACTTAGAATTTTTTCGCTCGGGCTCCGGAGCGACACGATCGCTCCGTTATTCTACGTTCTCTCGGTCCACGGGCATCAGAGAGCAAAACAGCCTAATAGTTTTAGAGTGCCTCAACGATCAGGAATATGGATCTAACGTTCTCGTTTCGAACCGACGACTTTCGGTTCCGGAGCGACACGAACGCTCCATGATTCTCGATTATCTCGACACAGGTAAGAGACAGAGGAGAACAAGTGTATGGTTTTAGAGAGCCACGAGCACCAGGAATAAGGATCTACCGTTGTCATTTCGTTCCGTCGACATTCGGTTCCGGAGCGACACGAACGGGGACTTAGAATTTTTTCGCTCGGGCTCCGGAGCGACACGAACGGGGACTTAGAATTTTTTCGCTCGGGCTCCGGAGCGACACGATCGCTCCGTTATTCTACGTTCTCTCGGTCCACGGGCATCAGAGAGCAAAACAGCCTAATAGTTTTAGAGTGCCTCAACGATCAGGAATATGGATCTAACGTTCTCGTTTCGAACCGACGACTTTCGGTTCCGGAGCGACACGAACGCTCCATGATTCTCGATTATCTCGACACAGGTAAGAGACAGAGGAGAACAAGTGTATGGTTTTAGAGAGCCACGAGCACCAGGAATAAGGATCTACCGTTGTCATTTCGTTCCGTCGACATTCGGTTCCGGAGCGACACGAACGGGGACTTAGAATTTTTTCGCTCGGGCTCCGGAGCGACACGATCGCTCCGTTATTCTACGTTCTCTCGGTCCACGGGCATCAGAGAGCAAAACAGCCTAATAGTTTTAGAGTGCCTCAACGATCAGGAATATGGATCTAACGTTCTCGTTTCGAACCGACGACTTTCGTTTCCGGAGCGACACGAACGCTCCATGATTCTCGATTAGCTCGACACAGGTAAGAGACAGAGGAGAACAAGTGTATGGTTTTAGAGAGCCACGAGCACCAGGAATAAGGATCTACCGTTGTCATTTCGTTCCGTCGACATTCGGTTCCGGAGCGACACGAACGGGGACTTAGAATTTTTTCGCTCGGGCTCCGGAGCAACACGAACGGGGACTTAGAATTTTTTCGCTCGGCCTCCGGAGCGACACGATCGCTCCGTTATTCTACGTTCTCTCGGTCCACGGGCATCAGAGAGCAAAACAGCCTAATAGTTTTAGAGTGCCTCAACGATCAGGAATATGGATCTAACGTTCTCGTTTCGAACCGACGACTTTCGGTTCCGGAGCGACACGAACGCTCCATGATTCTCGATTATCTCGACACAGGTAAGAGACAGAGGAGAACAAGTGTATGGTTTTAGAGAGCCACGAGCACCAGGAATAAGGATCTACCGTTGTCATTTCGTTCCGTCGACATTCGGTTCCGGAGCGACACGAACGGGGACTTAGAATTTTTTCGCTCGGGCTCCGGAGCGACACGATCGCTCCGTTATTCTACGTTCTCTCGGTCCACGGGCATCAGAGAGCAAAACAGCCTAATAGTTTTAGAGTGCCTCAACGATCAGGAATATGGATCTAACGTTCTCGTTTCGAACCGACGACTTTCGTTTCCGGAGCGACACGAACGCTCCATGATTCTCGATTAGCTCGACACAGGTAAGAGACAGAGGAGAACAAGTGTATGGTTTTAGAGAGCCACGAGCACCAGGAATAAGGATCTACCGTTGTCATTTCGTTCCGTCGACATTCGGTTCCGGAGCGACACGAACGGGGACTTAGAATTTTTTCGCTCGGGCTCCGGAGCGACACGAACGGGGACTTAGAATTTTTTCGCTCGGGCTCCGGAGCGACACGATCGCTCCGTTATTCTACGTTCTCTCGGTCCACGGGCATCAGAGAGCAAAACAGCCTAATAGTTTTAGAGTGCCTCGACGATCAGGAATATGGATCTAACGTTCTCGTTTCGAACCGACGACTATCGGTTCCGGAGCGACACGAACGCTCCATGATTCTCGATTATCTCGACACAGGTAAGAGACAGAGGAGAACAAGTGTATGGTTTTAGAGAGCCACGAGCACCAGGAATAAGGATCTACCGTTGTCATTTCGTTCCGTCGACATTCGGTTCCGGAGCGACACGAACGGGGACTTAGAATTTTTTCGCTCGGGCTCCGGAGCGACACGAACGGGGACTTAGAATTTTTTCGCTCGGGCTCCGGAGCGACACGATCGCTCCGTTATTCTACGTTCTGTCGGTCCACGGGCATCAGAGAGCAAAACAGCCTAATAGTTTTAGAGTGCCTCAACGATCAGGAATATGGATCTAACGTTCTCGTTTCGATCCGACGACTTTCGGTTCCGGAGCGACACGAACGCTCCATGATTCTCGATTATCTCGACACAGGTAAGAGACAGAGGAGAACAAGTGTATGGTTTTAGAGAGCCACGAGCACCAGGAATAAGGATCTACCGTTGTCATTTCGTTCCGTCGACATTCGGTTCCGGAGCGACACGAACGGGGACTTAGAATTTTTTCGCTCGGGCTCCGGAGCGACACGAACGGGGACTTAGAATTTTTTCGCTCGGGCTCCGGAGCGACACGATCGCTCCGTTATTCTACGTTCTCTCGGTCCACGGGCATCAGAGAGCAAAACAGCCTAATAGTTTTAGAGTGCCTCAACGATCAGGAATATGGATCTAACGTTCTCGTTTCGAACCGACGACTTTCGGTTCCGGAGCGACACGAACGCTCCATGATTCTCGATTATCTCGACACAGGTAAGAGACAGAGGAGAACAAGTGTATGGTTTTAGAGAGCCACGAGCACCAGGAATAAGGATCTACCGTTGTCATTTCGTTCCGTCGACATTCGGTTCCGGAGCGACACGAACGGGGACTTAGAATTTTTTCGCTCGGGCTCCGGAGCAACACGAACGGGGACTTAGAATTTTTTCGCTCGGCCTCCGGAGCGACACGATCGCTCCGTTATTCTACGTTCTCTCGGTCCACGGGCATCAGAGAGCAAAACAGCCTAATAGTTTTAGAGTGCCTCAACGATCAGGAATATGGATCTAACGTTCTCGTTTCGAACCGACGACTTTCGGTTCCGGAGCGACACGAACGCTCCATGATTCTCGATTATCTCGACACAGGTAAGAGACAGAGGAGAACAAGTGTATGGTTTTAGAGAGCCACGAGCACCAGGAATAAGGATCTACCGTTGTCATTTCGTTCCGTCGACATTCGGTTCCGGAGCGACACGAACGGGGACTTAGAATTTTTTCGCTCGGGCTCCGGAGCGACACGAACGGGGACTTAGAATTTTTTCGCTCGGGCTCCGGAGCGACACGATCGCTCCGTTATTCTACGTTCTCTCGGTCCACGGGCATCAGAGAGCAAAACAGCCTAATAGTTTTAGAGTGCCTCAACGATCAGGAATATGGATCTAACGTTCTCGTTTCGATCCGACGACTTTCGGTTCCGGAGCGACACGAACGCTCCATGATTCTCGATTATCTCGACACAGGTAAGAGACAGAGGAGAACAAGTGTATGGTTTTAGAGAGCCACGAGCACCAGGAATAAGGATCTACCGTTGTCATTTCGTTCCGTCGACATTCGGTTCCGGAGCGACACGAACGGGGACTTAGAATTTTTTCGCTCGGGCTCCGGAGCGACACGAACGGGGACTTAGAATTTTTTCGCTCGGGCTCCGGAGCGACACGATCGCTCCGTTATTCTACGTTCTCTCGGTCCACGGGCATCAGAGAGCAAAACAGCCTAATAGTTTTAGAGTGCCTCAACGATCAGGAATATGGATCTAACGTTCTCGTTTCGAACCGACGACTTTCGGTTCCGGAGCGACACGAACGCTCCATGATTCTCGATTATCTCGACACAGGTAAGAGACAGAGGAGAACAAGTGTATGGTTTTAGAGAGCCACGAGCACCAGGAATAAGGATCTACCGTTGTCATTTCGTTCCGTCGACATTCGGTTCCGGAGCGACACGAACGGGGACTTAGAATTTTTTCGCTCGGGCTCCGGAGCGACACGATCGCTCCGTTATTCTACGTTCTCTCGGTCCACGGGCATCAGAGAGCAAAACAGCCTAATAGTTTTAGAGTGCCTCAACGATCAGGAATATGGATCTAACGTTCTCGTTTCGAACCGACGACTTTCGTTTCCGGAGCGACACGAACGCTCCATGATTCTCGATTAGCTCGACACAGGTAAGAGACAGAGGAGAACAAGTGTATGGTTTTAGAGAGCCACAAGCACCAGGAATAAGGATCTACCGTTGTCATTTCGTTCCGTCGACATTCGGTTCCGGAGCGACACGAACGGGGACTTAGAATTTTTTCGCTCGGGCTCCGGAGCAACACGAACGGGGACTTAGAATTTTTTCGCTCGGGCTCCGGAGCGACACGATCGCTCCGTTATTCTACGTTCTCTCGGTCCACGGGCATCAGAGAGCAAAACAGCCTAATAGTTTTAGAGTGCCTCAACGATCAGGAATATGGATCTAACGTTCTCGTTTCGAACCGACGACTTTCGGTTCCGGAGCGACACGAACGCTCCATGATTCTCGATTATCTCGACACAGGTAAGAGACAGAGGAGAACAAGTGTATGGTTTTAGAGAGCCACGAGCACCAGGAATAAGGATCTACCGTTGTCATTTCGTTCCGTCGACATTCGGTTCCGGAGCGACACGAACGGGGACTTAGAATTTTTTCGCTCGGGCTCCGGAGCGACACGAACGGGGACTTAGAATTTTTTCGCTCGGGCTCCGGAGCGACACGATCGCTCCGTTATTCTACGTTCTCTCGGTCCACGGGCATCAGAGAGCAAAACAGCCTAATAGTTTTAGAGTGCCTCAACGATCAGGAATATGGATCTAACGTTCTCGTTTCGAACCGACGACTTTCGGTTCCCGAGCGACACGAACGCTCCATGATTCTCGATTATCTCGACACAGGTAAGAGACAGAGGAGAACAAGTGTATGGTTTTAGAGAGCCACGAGCACCAGGAATAAGGATCTACCGTTGTCATTTCGTTCCGTCGACATTCGGTTCCGGAGCGACACGAACGGGGACTTAGAATTTTTTCGCTCGGGCTCCGGAGCGACACGAACGGGGACTTAGAATTTTTTCGCTCGGGCTCCGGAGCGACACGATCGCTCCGTTATTCTACGTTCTCTCGGTCCACGGGCATCAGAGAGCAAAACAGCCTAATAGTTTTAGAGTGCCTCAACGATCAGGAATATGGATCTAACGTTCTCGTTTCGAACCGACGACTTTCGGTTCCGGAGCGACACGAACGCTCCATGATTCTCGATTATCTCGACACAGGTAAGAGACAGAGGAGAACAAGTGTATGGTTTTAGAGAGCCACGAGCACCAGGAATAAGGATCTACCGTTGTCATTTCGTTCCGTCGACATTCGGTTCCGGAGCGACACGAACGGGGACTTAGAATTTTTTCGCTCGGGCTCCGGAGCGACACGAACGGGGACTTAGAATTTTTTCGCTCGGGCTCCGGAGCGACACGATCGCTCCGTTATTCTACGTTCTCTCGGTCCACGGGCATCAGAGAGCAAAACAGCCTAATAGTTTTAGAGTGCCTCAACGATCAGGAATATGGATCTAACGTTCTCGTTTCGATCCGACGACTTTCGGTTCCGGAGCGACACGAACGCTCCATGATTCTCGATTATCTCGACACAGGTAAGAGACAGAGGAGAACAAGTGTATGGTTTTAGAGAGCCACGAGCACCAGGAATAAGGATCTACCGTTGTCATTTCGTTCCGTCGACATTCGGTTCCGGAGCGACACGAACGGGGACTTAGAATTTTTTCGCTCGGGCTCCGGAGCGACACGAACGGGGACTTAGAATTTTTTCGCTCGGGCTCCGGAGCGACACGATCGCTCCGTTATTCTACGTTCTCTCGGTCCACGGGCATCAGAGAGCAAAACAGCCTAATAGTTTTAGAGTGCCTCAACGATCAGGAATATGGATCTAACGTTCTCGTTTCGAACCGACGACTTTCGGTTCCGGAGCGACACGAACGCTCCATGATTCTCGATTATCTCGACACAGGTAAGAGACAGAGGAGAACAAGTGTATGGTTTTAGAGAGCCACGAGCACCAGGAATAAGGATCTACCGTTGTCATTTCGTTCCGTCGACATTCGGTTCCGGAGCGACACGAACGGGGACTTAGAATTTTTTCGCTCGGGCTCCGGAGCGACACGATCGCTCCGTTATTCTACGTTCTCTCGGTCCACGGGCATCAGAGAGCAAAACAGCCTAATAGTTTTAGAGTGCCTCAACGATCAGGAATATGGATCTAACGTTCTCGTTTCGAACCGACGACTTTCGTTTCCGGAGCGACACGAACGCTCCATGATTCTCGATTAGCTCGACACAGGTAAGAGACAGAGGAGAACAAGTGTATGGTTTTAGAGAGCCACGAGCACCAGGAATAAGGATCTACCGTTGTCATTTCGTTCCGTCGACATTCGGTTCCGGAGCGACACGAACGGGGACTTAGAATTTTTTCGCTCGGGCTCCGGAGCAACACGAACGGGGACTTAGAATTTTTTCGCTCGGGCTCCGGAGCGACACGATCGCTCCGTTATTCTACGTTCTCTCGGTCCACGGGCATCAGAGAGCAAAACAGCCTAATAGTTTTAGAGTGCCTCAACGATCAGGAATATGGATCTAACGTTCTCGTTTCGAACCGACGACTTTCGGTTCCGGAGCGACACGAACGCTCCATGATTCTCGATTATCTCGACACAGGTAAGAGACAGAGGAGAACAAGTGTATGGTTTTAGAGAGCCACGAGCACCAGGAATAAGGATCTACCGTTGTCATTTCGTTCCGTCGACATTCGGTTCCGGAGCGACACGAACGGGGACTTAGAATTTTTTCGCTCGGGCTCCGGAGCGACACGATCGCTCCGTTATTCTACGTTCTCTCGGTCCACGGGCATCAGAGAGCAAAACAGCCTAATAGTTTTAGAGTGCCTCAACGATCAGGAATATGGATCTAACGTTCTCGTTTCGAACCGACGACTTTCGTTTCCGGAGCGACACGAACGCTCCATGATTCTCGATTAGCTCGACACAGGTAAGAGACAGAGGAGAACAAGTGTATGGTTTTAGAGAGCCACGAGCACCAGGAATAAGGATCTACCGTTGTCATTTCGTTCCGTCGACATTCGGTTCCGGAGCGACACGAACGGGGACTTAGAATTTTTTCGCTCGGGCTCCGGAGCGACACGAACGGGGACTTAGAATTTTTTCGCTCGGGCTCCGGAGCGACACGATCGCTCCGTTATTCTACGTTCTCTCGGTCCACGGGCATCAGAGAGCAAAACAGCCTAATAGTTTTAGAGTGCCTCGACGATCAGGAATATGGATCTAACGTTCTCGTTTCGAACCGACGACTATCGGTTCCGGAGCGACACGAACGCTCCATGATTCTCGATTATCTCGACACAGGTAAGAGACAGAGGAGAACAAGTGTATGGTTTTAGAGAGCCACGAGCACCAGGAATAAGGATCTACCGTTGTCATTTCGTTCCGTCGACATTCGGTTCCGGAGCGACACGAACGGGGACTTAGAATTTTTTCGCTCGGGCTCCGGAGCGACACGAACGGGGACTTAGAATTTTTTCGCTCGGGCTCCGGAGCGACACGATCGCTCCGTTATTCTACGTTCTCTCGGTCCACGGGCATCAGAGAGCAAAACAGCCTAATAGTTTTAGAGTGCCTCAACGATCAGGAATATGGATCTAACGTTCTCGTTTCGAACCGACGACTTTCGGTTCCGGAGCGACACGAACGCTCCATGATTCTCGATTATCTCGACACAGGTAAGAGACAGAGGAGAACAAGTGTATGGTTTTAGAGAGCCACGAGCACCAGGAATAAGGATCTACCGTTGTCATTTCGTTCCGTCGACATTCGGTTCCGGAGCGACACGAACGGGGACTTAGAATTTTTTCGCTCGGGCTCCGGAGCGACACGAACGGGGACTTAGAATTTTTTCGCTCGGGCTCCGGAGCGACACGATCGCTCCGTTATTCTACGTTCTCTCGGTCCACGGGCATCAGAGAGCAAAACAGCCTAATAGTTTTAGAGTGCCTCAACGATCAGGAATATGGATCTAACGTTCTCGTTTCGAACCGACGACTTTCGGTTCCGGAGCGACACGAACGCTCCATGATTCTCGATTATCTCGACACAGGTAAGAGACAGAGGAGAACAAGTGTATGGTTTTAGAGAGCCACGAGCACCAGGAATAAGGATCTACCGTTGTCATTTCGTTCCGTCGACATTCGGTTCCGGAGCGACACGAACGGGGACTTAGAATTTTTTCGCTCGGGCTCCGGAGCGACACGAACGGGGACTTAGAATTTTTTCGCTCGGGCTCCGGAGCGACACGATCGCTCCGTTATTCTACGTTCTCTCGGTCCACGGGCATCAGAGAGCAAAACAGCCTAATAGTTTTAGAGTGCCTCAACGATCAGGAATATGGATCTAACGTTCTCGTTTCGAACCGACGACTTTCGGTTCCGGAGCGACACGAACGCTCCATGATTCTCGATTATCTCGACACAGGTAAGAGACAGAGGAGAACAAGTGTATGGTTTTAGAGAGCCACGAGCACCAGGAATAAGGATCTACCGTTGTCATTTCGTTCCGTCGACATTCGGTTCCGGAGCGACACGAACGGGGACTTAGAATTTTTTCGCTCGGGCTCCGGAGCGACACGAACGGGGACTTAGAATTTTTTCGCTCGGGCTCCGGAGCGACACGATCGCTCCGTTATTCTACGTTCTCTCGGTCCACGGGCATCAGAGAGCAAAACAGCCTAATAGTTTTAGAGTGCCTCAACGATCAGGAATATGGATCTAACGTTCTCGTTTCGAACCGACGACTTTCGGTTCCCGAGCGACACGAACGCTCCATGATTCTCGATTATCTCGACACAGGTAAGAGACAGAGGAGAACAAGTGTATGGTTTTAGAGAGCCACGAGCACCAGGAATAAGGATCTACCGTTGTCATTTCGTTCCGTCGACATTCGGTTCCGGAGCGACACGAACGGGGACTTAGAATTTTTTCGCTCGGGCTCCGGAGCGACACGAACGGGGACTTAGAATTTTTTCGCTCGGGCTCCGGAGCGACACGATCGCTCCGTTATTCTACGTTCTCTCGGTCCACGGGCATCAGAGAGCAAAACAGCCTAATAGTTTTAGAGTGCCTCAACGATCAGGAATATGGATCTAACGTTCTCGTTTCGAACCGACGACTTTCGGTTCCGGAGCGACACGAACGCTCCATGATTCTCGATTATCTCGACACAGGTAAGAGACAGAGGAGAACAAGTGTATGGTTTTAGAGAGCCACGAGCACCAGGAATAAGGATCTACCGTTGTCATTTCGTTCCGTCGACATTCGGTTCCGGAGCGACACGAACGGGGACTTAGAATTTTTTCGCTCGGGCTCCGGAGCGACACGAACGGGGACTTAGAATTTTTTCGCTCGGGCTCCGGAGCGACACGATCGCTCCGTTATTCTACGTTCTCTCGGTCCACGGGCATCAGAGAGCAAAACAGCCTAATAGTTTTAGAGTGCCTCAACGATCAGGAATATGGATCTAACGTTCTCGTTTCGAACCGACGACTTTCGGTTCCGGAGCGACACGAACGCTCCATGATTCTCGATTATCTCGACACAGGTAAGAGACAGAGGAGAACAAGTGTATGGTTTTAGAGAGCCACGAGCACCAGGAATAAGGATCTACAGTTGTCATTTCGTTCCGTCGACATTCGGTTCCGGAGCGACACGAACGGGGACTTAGAATTTTTTCGCTCGGGCTCCGGAGCGACACGAACGGGGACTTAGAATTTTTTCGCTCGGGCTCCGGAGCGACACGATCGCTCCGTTATTCTACGTTCTCTCGGTCCACGGGCATCAGAGAGCAAAACAGCCTAATAGTTTTAGAGTGCCTCAACGATCAGGAATATGGATCTAACGTTCTCGTTTCGAACCGACGACTTTCGGTTCCGGAGCGACACGAACGCTCCATGATTCTCGATTATCTCGACACAGGTAAGAGACAGAGGAGAACAAGTGTATGGTTTTAGAGAGCCACGAGCACCAGGAATAAGGATCTACCGTTGTCATTTCGTTCCGTCGACATTCGGTTCAGGAGCGACACGAACGGGGACTTAGAATTTTTTCGCTCGGGCTCCGGAGCGACACGAACGGGGACTTAGAATTTTTTCGCTCGGGCTCCGGAGCGACACGATCGCTCCGTTATTCTGCGTTCTCTCGGTCCACGGGCATCAGAGAGCAAAACAGCCTAATAGTTTTAGAGTGCCTCAACGATCAGGAATATGGATCTAACGTTCTCGTTTCGAACCGACGACTTTCGGTTCCGGAGCGACACGAACGCTCCATGATTCTCGATTATCTCGACACAGGTAAGAGACAGAGGAGAACAAGTGTATGGTTTTAGAGAGCCACGAGCACCAGGAATAAGGATCTACCGTTGTCATTTCGTTCCGTCGACATTCGGTTCCGGAGCGACACGAACGGGGACTTAGAATTTTTTCGCTCGGGCTCCGGAGCGACACGAACGGGGACTTAGAATTTTTTCGCTCGGGCTCCGGAGCGACACGATCGCTCCGTTATTCTACGTTCTCTCGGTCCACGGGCATCAGAGAGCAAAACAGCCTAATAGTTTTAGAGTGCCTCAACGATCAGGAATATGGATCTAACGTTCTCGTTTCGAACCGACGACTTTCGGTTCCGGAGCGACACGAACGCTCCATGATTCTCGATTATCTCGACACAGGTAAGAGACAGAGGAGAACAAGTGTATGGTTTTAGAGAGCCACGAGCACCAGGAATAAGGATCTACCGTTGTCATTTCGTTCCGTCGACATTCGGTTCCGGAGCGACACGAACGGGGACTTAGAATTTTTTCGCTCGGGCTCCGGAGCGACACGAACGGGGACTTAGAATTTTTTCGCTCGGGCTCCGGAGCGACACGATCGCTCCGTTATTCTACGTTCTCTCGGTCCACGGGCATCAGAGAGCAAAACAGCCTAATAGTTTTAGAGTGCCTCAACGATCAGGAATATGGATCTAACGTTCTCGTTTCGAACCGACGACTTTCGGTTCCGGAGCGACACGAACGCTCCATGATTCTCGATTATCTCGACACAGGTAAGAGACAGAGGAGAACAAGTGTATGGTTTTAGAGAGCCACGAGCACCAGGAATAAGGATCTACCGTTGTCATTTCGTTCCGTCGACATTCGGTTCCGGAGCGACACGAACGGGGACTTAGAATTTTTTCGCTCGGGCTCCGGAGCGACACGAACGGGGACTTAGAATTTTTTCGCTCGGGCTCCGGAGCGACACGATCGCTCCGTTATTCTACGTTCTCTCGGTCCACGGGCATCAGAGAGCAAAACAGCCTAATAGTTTTAGAGTGCCTCAACGATCAGGAATATGGATCTAACGTTCTCGTTTCGAACCGACGACTTTCGGTTCCGGAGCGACACGAACGCTCCATGATTCTCGATTATCTCGACACAGGTAAGAGACAGAGGAGAACAAGTGTATGGTTTTAGAGAGCCACGAGCACCAGGAATAAGGATCTACAGTTGTCATTTCGTTCCGTCGACATTCGGTTCCGGAGCGACACGAACGGGGACTTAGAATTTTTTCGCTCGGGCTCCGGAGCGACACGAACGGGGACTTAGAATTTTTTCGCTCGGGCTCCGGAGCGACACGATCGCTCCGTTATTCTACGTTCTCTCGGTCCACGGGCATCAGAGAGCAAAACAGCCTAATAGTTTTAGAGTGCCTCAACGATCAGGAATATGGATCTAACGTTCTCGTTTCGAACCGACGACTTTCGGTTCCGGAGCGACACGAACGCTCCATGATTCTCGATTATCTCGACACAGGTAAGAGACAGAGGAGAACAAGTGTATGGTTTTAGAGAGCCACGAGCACCAGGAATAAGGATCTACCGTTGTCATTTCGTTCCGTCGACATTCGGTTCAGGAGCGACACGAACGGGGACTTAGAATTTTTTCGCTCGGGCTCCGGAGCGACACGAACGGGGACTTAGAATTTTTTCGCTCGGGCTCCGGAGCGACACGATCGCTCCGTTATTCTGCGTTCTCTCGGTCCACGGGCATCAGAGAGCAAAACAGCCTAATAGTTTTAGAGTACCTCAACGATCAGGAATATGGATCTAACGTTCTCGTTTCGAACCGACGACTTTCGGTTCCGGAGCGACACGAACGCTCCATGATTCTCGATTATCTCGACACAGGTAAGAGACAGAGGAGAACAAGTGTATGGTTTTAGAGAGCCACGAGCACCAGGAATAAGGATCTACCGTTGTCATTTCGTTCCGTCGACATTCGGTTCCGGAGCGACACGAACGGGGACTTAGAATTTTTTCGCTCGGGCTCCGGAGCGACACGAACGGGGACTTAGAATTTTTTCGCTCGGGCTCCGGAGCGACACGATCGCTCCGTTATTCTACGTTCTCTCGGTCCACGGGCATCAGAGAGCAAAACAGCCTAATAGTTTTAGAGTGCCTCAACGATCAGGAATATGGATCTAACGTTCTCGTTTCGAACCGACGACTTTCGGTTCCGGAGCGACACGAACGCTCCATGATTCTCGATTATCTCGACACAGGTAAGAGACAGAGGAGAACAAGTGTATGGTTTTAGAGAGCCACGAGCACCAGGAATAAGGATCTACCGTTGTCATTTCGTTCCGTCGACATTCGGTTCCGGAGCGACACGAACGGGGACTTAGAATTTTTTCGCTCGGGCTCCGGAGCGACACGAACGGGGACTTAGAATTTTTTCGCTCGGGCTCCGGAGCGACACGAACGGGGACTTAGAATTTTTTCGCTCGGGCTCCGGAGCGACACGATCGCTCCGTTATTCTACGTTCTCTCGGTCCACGGGCATCAGAGAGCAAAACAGCCTAATAGTTTTAGAGTGCCTCAACGATCAGGAATATGGATCTAACGTTCTCGTTTCGAACCGACGACTTTCGGTTCCGGAGCGACACGAACGCTCCATGATTCTCGATTATCTCGACACAGGTAAGAGACAGAGGAGAACAAGTGTATGGTTTTAGAGAGCCACGAGCACCAGGAATAAGGATCTACCGTTGTCATTTCGTTCCGTCGACATTCGGTTCCGGAGCGACACGAACGGGGACTTAGAATTTTTTCGCTCGGGCTCCGGAGCGACACGAACGGGGACTTAGAATTTTTTCGCTCGGGCTCCGGAGCGACACGATCGCTCCGTTATTCTACGTTCTCTCGGTCCACGGGCATCAGAGAGCAAAACAGCCTAATAGTTTTAGAGTGCCTCAACGATCAGGAATATGGATCTAACGTTCTCGTTTCGAACCGACGACTTTCGGTTCCGGAGCGACACGAACGCTCCATGATTCTCGATTATCTCGACACAGGTAAGAGACAGAGGAGAACAAGTGTATGGTTTTAGAGAGCCACGAGCACCAGGAATAAGGATCTACAGTTGTCATTTCGTTCCGTCGACATTCGGTTCCGGAGCGACACGAACGGGGACTTAGAATTTTTTCGCTCGGGCTCCGGAGCGACACGAACGGGGACTTAGAATTTTTTCGCTCGGGCTCCGGAGCGACACGATCGCTCCGTTATTCTACGTTCTCTCGGTCCACGGGCATCAGAGAGCAAAACAGCCTAATAGTTTTAGAGTGCCTCAACGATCAGGAATATGGATCTAACGTTCTCGTTTCGAACCGACGACTTTCGGTTCCGGAGCGACACGAACGCTCCATGATTCTCGATTATCTCGACACAGGTAAGAGACAGAGGAGAACAAGTGTATGGTTTTAGAGAGCCACGAGCACCAGGAATAAGGATCTACCGTTGTCATTTCGTTCCGTCGACATTCGGTTCCGGAGCGACACGAACGGGGACTTAGAATTTTTTCGCTCGGGCTCCGGAGCGACACGAACGGGGACTTAGAATTTTTTCGCTCGGGCTCCGGAGCGACACGATCGCTCCGTTATTCTACGTTCTCTCGGTCCACGGGCATCAGAGAGCAAAACAGCCTAATAGTTTTAGAGTGCCTCAACGATCAGGAATATGGATCTAACGTTCTCGTTTCGAACCGACGACTTTCGGTTCCCGAGCGACACGAACGCTCCATGATTCTCGATTATCTCGACACAGGTAAGAGACAGAGGAGAACAAGTGTATGGTTTTAGAGAGCCACGAGCACCAGGAATAAGGATCTACCGTTGTCATTTCGTTCCGTCGACATTCGGTTCCGGAGCGACACGAACGGGGACTTAGAATTTTTTCGCTCGGGCTCCGGAGCGACACGAACGGGGACTTAGAATTTTTTCGCTCGGGCTCCGGAGCGACACGATCGCTCCGTTATTCTACGTTCTCTCGGTCCACGGGCATCAGAGAGCAAAACAGCCTAATAGTTTTAGAGTGCCTCAACGATCAGGAATATGGATCTAACGTTCTCGTTTCGAACCGACGACTTTCGGTTCCGGAGCGACACGAACGCTCCATGATTCTCGATTATCTCGACACAGGTAAGAGACAGAGGAGAACAAGTGTATGGTTTTAGAGAGCCACGAGCACCAGGAATAAGGATCTACCGTTGTCATTTCGTTCCGTCGACATTCGGTTCCGGAGCGACACGAACGGGGACTTAGAATTTTTTCGCTCGGGCTCCGGAGCGACACGAACGGGGACTTAGAATTTTTTCGCTCGGGCTCCGGAGCGACACGATCGCTCCGTTATTCTACGTTCTCTCGGTCCACGGGCATCAGAGAGCAAAACAGCCTAATAGTTTTAGAGTGCCTCAACGATCAGGAATATGGATCTAACGTTCTCGTTTCGAACCGACGACTTTCGGTTCCGGAGCGACACGAACGCTCCATGATTCTCGATTATCTCGACACAGGTAAGAGACAGAGGAGAACAAGTGTATGGTTTTAGAGAGCCACGAGCACCAGGAATAAGGATCTACAGTTGTCATTTCGTTCCGTCGACATTCGGTTCCGGAGCGACACGAACGGGGACTTAGAATTTTTTCGCTCGGGCTCCGGAGCGACACGAACGGGGACTTAGAATTTTTTCGCTCGGGCTCCGGAGCGACACGATCGCTCCGTTATTCTACGTTCTCTCGGTCCACGGGCATCAGAGAGCAAAACAGCCTAATAGTTTTAGAGTGCCTCAACGATCAGGAATATGGATCTAACGTTCTCGTTTCGAACCGACGACTTTCGGTTCCGGAGCGACACGAACGCTCCATGATTCTCGATTATCTCGACACAGGTAAGAGACAGAGGAGAACAAGTGTATGGTTTTAGAGAGCCACGAGCACCAGGAATAAGGATCTACCGTTGTCATTTCGTTCCGTCGACATTCGGTTCAGGAGCAACACGAACGGGGACTTAGAATTTTTTCGCTCGGGCTCCGGAGCGACACGAACGGGGACTTAGAATTTTTTCGCTCGGGCTCCGGAGCGACACGATCGCTCCGTTATTCTACGTTCTCTCGGTCCACGGGCATCAGAGAGCAAAACAGCCTAATAGTTTTAGAGTGCCTCAACGATCAGGAATATGGATCTAACGTTCTCGTTTCGAACCGACGACTTTCGGTTCCGGAGCGACACGAACGCTCCATGATTCTCGATTATCTCGACACAGGTAAGAGACAGAGGAGAACAAGTGTATGGTTTTAGAGAGCCACGAGCACCAGGAATAAGGATCTACCGTTGTCATTTCGTTCCGTCGACATTCGGTTCCGGAGCGACACGAACGGGGACTTAGAATTTTTTCGCTCGGGCTCCGGAGCGACACGAACGGGGACTTAGAATTTTTTCGCTCGGGCTCCGGAGCGACACGATCGCTCCGTTATTCTACGTTCTCTCGGTCCACGGGCATCAGAGAGCAAAACAGCCTAATAGTTTTAGAGTGCCTCTACGATCAGGAATATGGATCTAACGTTCTCGTTTCGAACCGACGACTTTCGGTTCCGGAGCGACACGAACGCTCCATGATTCTCGATTATCTCGACACAGGTAAGAGACAGAGGAGAACAAGTGTATGGTTTTAGAGAGCCACGAGCACCAGGAATAAGGATCTACCGTTGTCATTTCGTTCCGTCGACATTCGGTTCCGGAGCGACACGAACGGGGACTTAGAATTTTTTCGCTCGGGCTCCGGAGCGACACGAACGGGGACTTAGAATTTTTTCGCTCGGGCTCCGGAGCGACACGATCGCTCCGTTATTCTACGTTCTCTCGGTCCACGGGCATCAGAGAGCAAAACAGCCTAATAGTTTTAGAGTGCCTCGACGATCAGGAATATGGATCTAACGTTCTCGTTTCGAACCGACGACTTTCGGTTCCGGAGCGACACGAACGCTCCATGATTCTCGATTATCTCGACACAGGTAAGAGACAGAGGAGAACAAGTGTATGGTTTTAGAGAGCCACGAGCACCAGGAATAAGGATCTACCGTTGTCATTTCGTTCCGTCGACATTCGGTTCCGGAGCGACACGAACGGGGACTTAGAATTTTTTCGCTCGGGCTCCGGAGCGACACGAACGGGGACTTAGAATTTTTTCGCTCGGGCTCCGGAGCGACACGATCGCTCCGTTATTCTACGTTCTCTCGGTCCACGGGCATCAGAGAGCAAAACAGCCTAATAGTTTTGGAGTGCCTCAACGATCAGGAATATGGATCTAACGTTCTCGTTTCGAACCGACGACTTTCGGTTCCGGAGCGACACGAACGCTCCATGATTCTCGATTATCTCGACACAGGTAAGAGACAGAGGAGAACAAGTGTATGGTTTTAGAGAGCCACGAGCACCAGGAATAAGGATCTACCGTTGTCATTTCGTTCCGTCGACATTCGGTTCAGGAGCGACACGAACGGGGACTTAGAATTTTTTCGCTCGGGCTCCGGAGCGACACGAACGGGGACTTAGAATTTTTTCGCTCGGGCTCCGGAGCGACACGATCGCTCCGTTATTCTACGTTCTCTCGGTCCACGGGCATCAGAGAGCAAAACAGCCTAATAGTTTTAGAGTGCCTCAACGATCAGGAATATGGATCTAACGTTCTCGTTTCGAACCGACGACTTTCGGTTCCGGAGCGACACGAACGCTCCATGATTCTCGATTATCTCGACACAGGTAAGAGACAGAGGAGAACAAGTGTATGGTTTTAGAGAGCCACGAGCACCAGGAATAAGGATCTACCGTTGTCATTTCGTTCCGTCGACATTCGGTTCCGGAGCGACACGAACGGGGACTTAGAATTTTTTCGCTCGGGCTCCGGAGCGACACGAACGGGGACTTAGAATTTTTTCGCTCGGGCTCCGGAGCGACACGATCGCTCCGTTATTCTACGTTCTCTCGGTCCACGGGCATCAGAGAGCAAAACAGCCTAATAGTTTTAGAGTGCCTCTACGATCAGGAATATGGATCTAACGTTCTCGTTTCGAACCGACGACTTTCGGTTCCGGAGCGACACGAACGCTCCATGATTCTCGATTATCTCGACACAGGTAAGAGACAGAGGAGAACAAGTGTATGGTTTTAGAGAGCCACGAGCACCAGGAATAAGGATCTACCGTTGTCATTTCGTTCCGTCGACATTCGGTTCCGGAGCGACACGAACGGGGACTTAGAATTTTTTCGCTCGGGCTCCGGAGCGACACGAACGGGGACTTAGAATTTTTTCGCTCGGGCTCCGGAGCGACACGATCGCTCGGTTATTCTACGTTCTCTCGGTCCACGGGCATCAGAGAGCAAAACAGCCTAATAGTTTTAGAGTGCCTCAACGATCAGGAATATGGATCTAACGTTCTCGTTTCGAACCGACGACTTTCGGTTCCGGAGCGACACGAACGCTCCATGATTCTCGATTATCTCGACACAGGTAAGAGACAGAGGAGAACAAGTGTATGGTTTTAGAGAGCCACGAGCACCAGGAATAAGGATCTACCGTTGTCATTTCGTTCCGTCGACATTCGGTTCCGGAGCGACACGAACGGGGACTTAGAATTTTTTCGCTCGGGCTCCGGAGCGACACGAACGGGGACTTAGAATTTTTTCGCTCGGGCTCCGGAGCGACACGATCGCTCCGTTATTCTACGTTCTCTCGGTCCACGGGCATCAGAGAGCAAAACAGCCTAATAGTTTTGGAGTGCCTCAACGATCAGGAATATGGATCTAACGTTCTCGTTTCGAACCGACGACTTTCGGTTCCGGAGCGACACGAACGCTCCATGATTCTCGATTATCTCGACACAGGTAAGAGACAGAGGAGAACAAGTGTATGGTTTTAGAGAGCCACGAGCACCAGGAATAAGGATCTACCGTTGTCATTTCGTTCCGTCGACATTCGGTTCCGGAGCGACACGAACGGGGACTTAGAATTTTTTCGCTCGGGCTCCGGAGCGACACGAACGGGGACTTAGAATTTTTTCGCTCGGGCTCCGGAGCGACACGATCGCTCCGTTATTCTACGTTCTCTCGGTCCACGGGCATCAGAGAGCAAAACAGCCTAATAGTTTTAGAGTGCCTCAACGATCAGGAATATGGATCTAACGTTCTCGTTTCGAACCGACGACTTTCGGTTCCCGAGCGACACGAACGCTCCATGATTCTCGATTATCTCGACACAGGTAAGAGACAGAGGAGAACAAGTGTATGGTTTTAGAGAGCCACGAGCACCAGGAATAAGGATCTACCGTTGTCATTTCGTTCCGTCGACATTCGGTTCCGGAGCGACACGAACGGGGACTTAGAATTTTTTCGCTCGGGCTCCGGAGCGACACGAACGGGGACTTAGAATTTTTTCGCTCGGGCTCCGGAGCGACACGATCGCTCCGTTATTCTACGTTCTCTCGGTCCACGGGCATCAGAGAGCAAAACAGCCTAATAGTTTTAGAGTGCCTCAACGATCAGGAATATGGATCTAACGTTCTCGTTTCGAACCGACGACTTTCGGTTCCGGAGCGACACGAACGCTCCATGATTCTCGATTATCTCGACACAGGTAAGAGACAGAGGAGAACAAGTGTATGGTTTTAGAGAGCCACGAGCACCAGGAATAAGGATCTACCGTTGTCATTTCGTTCCGTCGACATTCGGTTCCGGAGCGACACGAACGGGGACTTAGAATTTTTTCGCTCGGGCTCCGGAGCGACACGAACGGGGACTTAGAATTTTTTCGCTCGGGCTCCGGAGCGACACGATCGCTCCGTTATTCTACGTTCTCTCGGTCCACGGGCATCAGAGAGCAAAACAGCCTAATAGTTTTAGAGTGCCTCAACGATCAGGAATATGGATCTAACGTTCTCGTTTCGAACCGACGACTTTCGGTTCCGGAGCGACACGAACGCTCCATGATTCTCGATTATCTCGACACAGGTAAGAGACAGAGGAGAACAAGTGTATGGTTTTAGAGAGCCACGAGCACCAGGAATAAGGATCTACAGTTGTCATTTCGTTCCGTCGACATTCGGTTCCGGAGCGACACGAACGGGGACTTAGAATTTTTTCGCTCGGGCTCCGGAGCGACACGAACGGGGACTTAGAATTTTTTCGCTCGGGCTCCGGAGCGACACGATCGCTCCGTTATTCTACGTTCTCTCGGTCCACGGGCATCAGAGAGCAAAACAGCCTAATAGTTTTAGAGTGCCTCAACGATCAGGAATATGGATCTAACGTTCTCGTTTCGAACCGACGACTTTCGGTTCCGGAGCGACACGAACGCTCCATGATTCTCGATTATCTCGACACAGGTAAGAGACAGAGGAGAACAAGTGTATGGTTTTAGAGAGCCACGAGCACCAGGAATAAGGATCTACCGTTGTCATTTCGTTCCGTCGACATTCGGTTCAGGAGCAACACGAACGGGGACTTAGAATTTTTTCGCTCGGGCTCCGGAGCGACACGAACGGGGACTTAGAATTTTTTCGCTCGGGCTCCGGAGCGACACGATCGCTCCGTTATTCTACGTTCTCTCGGTCCACGGGCATCAGAGAGCAAAACAGCCTAATAGTTTTAGAGTGCCTCAACGATCAGGAATATGGATCTAACGTTCTCGTTTCGAACCGACGACTTTCGGTTCCGGAGCGACACGAACGCTCCATGATTCTCGATTATCTCGACACAGGTAAGAGACAGAGGAGAACAAGTGTATGGTTTTAGAGAGCCACGAGCACCAGGAATAAGGATCTACCGTTGTCATTTCGTTCCGTCGACATTCGGTTCCGGAGCGACACGAACGGGGACTTAGAATTTTTTCGCTCGGGCTCCGGAGCGACACGAACGGGGACTTAGAATTTTTTCGCTCGGGCTCCGGAGCGACACGATCGCTCCGTTATTCTACGTTCTCTCGGTCCACGGGCATCAGAGAGCAAAACAGCCTAATAGTTTTAGAGTGCCTCTACGATCAGGAATATGGATCTAACGTTCTCGTTTCGAACCGACGACTTTCGGTTCCGGAGCGACACGAACGCTCCATGATTCTCGATTATCTCGACACAGGTAAGAGACAGAGGAGAACAAGTGTATGGTTTTAGAGAGCCACGAGCACCAGGAATAAGGATCTACCGTTGTCATTTCGTTCCGTCGACATTCGGTTCCGGAGCGACACGAACGGGGACTTAGAATTTTTTCGCTCGGGCTCCGGAGCGACACGAACGGGGACTTAGAATTTTTTCGCTCGGGCTCCGGAGCGACACGATCGCTCCGTTATTCTACGTTCTCTCGGTCCACGGGCATCAGAGAGCAAAACAGCCTAATAGTTTTAGAGTGCCTCGACGATCAGGAATATGGATCTAACGTTCTCGTTTCGAACCGACGACTTTCGGTTCCGGAGCGACACGAACGCTCCATGATTCTCGATTATCTCGACACAGGTAAGAGACAGAGGAGAACAAGTGTATGGTTTTAGAGAGCCACGAGCACCAGGAATAAGGATCTACCGTTGTCATTTCGTTCCGTCGACATTCGGTTCCGGAGCGACACGAACGGGGACTTAGAATTTTTTCGCTCGGGCTCCGGAGCGACACGAACGGGGACTTAGAATTTTTTCGCTCGGGCTCCGGAGCGACACGATCGCTCCGTTATTCTACGTTCTCTCGGTCCACGGGCATCAGAGAGCAAAACAGCCTAATAGTTTTGGAGTGCCTCAACGATCAGGAATATGGATCTAACGTTCTCGTTTCGAACCGACGACTTTCGGTTCCGGAGCGACACGAACGCTCCATGATTCTCGATTATCTCGACACAGGTAAGAGACAGAGGAGAACAAGTGTATGGTTTTAGAGAGCCACGAGCACCAGGAATAAGGATCTACCGTTGTCATTTCGTTCCGTCGACATTCGGTTCAGGAGCGACACGAACGGGGACTTAGAATTTTTTCGCTCGGGCTCCGGAGCGACACGAACGGGGACTTAGAATTTTTTCGCTCGGGCTCCGGAGCGACACGATCGCTCCGTTATTCTACGTTCTCTCGGTCCACGGGCATCAGAGAGCAAAACAGCCTAATAGTTTTAGAGTGCCTCAACGATCAGGAATATGGATCTAACGTTCTCGTTTCGAACCGACGACTTTCGGTTCCGGAGCGACACGAACGCTCCATGATTCTCGATTATCTCGACACAGGTAAGAGACAGAGGAGAACAAGTGTATGGTTTTAGAGAGCCACGAGCACCAGGAATAAGGATCTACCGTTGTCATTTCGTTCCGTCGACATTCGGTTCCGGAGCGACACGAACGGGGACTTAGAATTTTTTCGCTCGGGCTCCGGAGCGACACGAACGGGGACTTAGAATTTTTTCGCTCGGGCTCCGGAGCGACACGATCGCTCCGTTATTCTACGTTCTCTCGGTCCACGGGCATCAGAGAGCAAAACAGCCTAATAGTTTTAGAGTGCCTCTACGATCAGGAATATGGATCTAACGTTCTCGTTTCGAACCGACGACTTTCGGTTCCGGAGCGACACGAACGCTCCATGATTCTCGATTATCTCGACACAGGTAAGAGACAGAGGAGAACAAGTGTATGGTTTTAGAGAGCCACGAGCACCAGGAATAAGGATCTACCGTTGTCATTTCGTTCCGTCGACATTCGGTTCCGGAGCGACACGAACGGGGACTTAGAATTTTTTCGCTCGGGCTCCGGAGCGACACGAACGGGGACTTAGAATTTTTTCGCTCGGGCTCCGGAGCGACACGATCGCTCCGTTATTCTACGTTCTCTCGGTCCACGGGCATCAGAGAGCAAAACAGCCTAATAGTTTTAGAGTGCCTCAACGATCAGGAATATGGATCTAACGTTCTCGTTTCGAACCGACGACTTTCGGTTCCGGAGCGACACGAACGCTCCATGATTCTCGATTATCTCGACACAGGTAAGAGACAGAGGAGAACAAGTGTATGGTTTTAGAGAGCCACGAGCACCAGGAATAAGGATCTACCGTTGTCATTTCGTTCCGTCGACATTCGGTTCCGGAGCGACACGAACGGGGACTTAGAATTTTTTCGCTCGGGCTCCGGAGCGACACGAACGGGGACTTAGAATTTTTTCGCTCGGGCTCCGGAGCGACACGATCGCTCCGTTATTCTACGTTCTCTCGGTCCACGGGCATCAGAGAGCAAAACAGCCTAATAGTTTTGGAGTGCCTCAACGATCAGGAATATGGATCTAACGTTCTCGTTTCGAACCGACGACTTTCGGTTCCGGAGCGACACGAACGCTCCATGATTCTCGATTATCTCGACACAGGTAAGAGACAGAGGAGAACAAGTGTATGGTTTTAGAGAGCCACGAGCACCAGGAATAAGGATCTACCGTTGTCATTTCGTTCCGTCGACATTCGGTTCAGGAGCGACACGAACGGGGACTTAGAATTTTTTCGCTCGGGCTCCGGAGCGACACGAACGGGGACTTAGAATTTTTTCGCTCGGGCTCCGGAGCGACACGATCGCTCCGTTATTCTACGTTCTCTCGGTCCACGGGCATCAGAGAGCAAAACAGCCTAATAGTTTTAGAGTGCCTCAACGATCAGGAATATGGATCTAACGTTCTCGTTTCGAACCGACGACTTTCGGTTCCGGAGCGACACGAACGCTCCATGATTCTCGATTATCTCGACACAGGTAAGAGACAGAGGAGAACAAGTGTATGGTTTTAGAGAGCCACGAGCACCAGGAATAAGGATCTACCGTTGTCATTTCGTTCCGTCGACATTCGGTTCCGGAGCGACACGAACGGGGACTTAGAATTTTTTCGCTCGGGCTCCGGAGCGACACGAACGGGGACTTAGAATTTTTTCGCTCGGGCTCCGGAGCGACACGATCGCTCCGTTATTCTACGTTCTCTCGGTCCACGGGCATCAGAGAGCAAAACAGCCTAATAGTTTTAGAGTGCCTCTACGATCAGGAATATGGATCTAACGTTCTCGTTTCGAACCGACGACTTTCGGTTCCGGAGCGACACGAACGCTCCATGATTCTCGATTATCTCGACACAGGTAAGAGACAGAGGAGAACAAGTGTATGGTTTTAGAGAGCCACGAGCACCAGGAATAAGGATCTACCGTTGTCATTTCGTTCCGTCGACATTCGGTTCCGGAGCGACACGAACGGGGACTTAGAATTTTTTCGCTCGGGCTCCGGAGCGACACGAACGGGGACTTAGAATTTTTTCGCTCGGGCTCCGGAGCGACACGATCGCTCGGTTATTCTACGTTCTCTCGGTCCACGGGCATCAGAGAGCAAAACAGCCTAATAGTTTTAGAGTGCCTCAACGATCAGGAATATGGATCTAACGTTCTCGTTTCGAACCGACGACTTTCGGTTCCGGAGCGACACGAACGCTCCATGATTCTCGATTATCTCGACACAGGTAAGAGACAGAGGAGAACAAGTGTATGGTTTTAGAGAGCCACGAGCACCAGGAATAAGGATCTACCGTTGTCATTTCGTTCCGTCGACATTCGGTTCCGGAGCGACACGAACGGGGACTTAGAATTTTTTCGCTCGGGCTCCGGAGCGACACGAACGGGGACTTAGAATTTTTTCGCTCGGGCTCCGGAGCGACACGATCGCTCCGTTATTCTACGTTCTCTCGGTCCACGGGCATCAGAGAGCAAAACAGCCTAATAGTTTTGGAGTGCCTCAACGATCAGGAATATGGATCTAACGTTCTCGTTTCGAACCGACGACTTTCGGTTCCGGAGCGACACGAACGCTCCATGATTCTCGATTATCTCGACACAGGTAAGAGACAGAGGAGAACAAGTGTATGGTTTTAGAGAGCCACGAGCACCAGGAATAAGGATCTACCGTTGTCATTTCGTTCCGTCGACATTCGGTTCCGGAGCGACACGAACGGGGACTTAGAATTTTTTCGCTCGGGCTCCGGAGCGACACGAACGGGGACTTAGAATTTTTTCGCTCGGGCTCCGGAGCGACACGATCGCTCCGTTATTCTACGTTCTCTCGGTCCACGGGCATCAGAGAGCAAAACAGCCTAATAGTTTTAGAGTGCCTCAACGATCAGGAATATGGATCTAACGTTCTCGTTTCGAACCGACGACTTTCGGTTCCGGAGCGACACGAACGCTCCATGATTCTCGATTATCTCGACACAGGTAAGAGACAGAGGAGAACAAGTGTATGGTTTTAGAGAGCCACGAGCACCAGGAATAAGGATCTACCGTTGTCATTTCGTTCCGTCGACATTCGGTTCCGGAGCGACACGAACGGGGACTTAGAATTTTTTCGCTCGGGCTCCGGAGCGACACGAACGGGGACTTAGAATTTTTTCGCTCGGGCTCCGGAGCGACACGATCGCTCCGTTATTCTACGTTCTCTCGGTCCACGGGCATCAGAGAGCAAAACAGCCTAATAGTTTTAGAGTGCCTCAACGATCAGGAATATGGATCTAACGTTCTCGTTTCGAACCGACGACTTTCGGTTCCGGAGCGACACGAACGCTCCATGATTCTGGATTATCTCGACACAGGTAAGAGACAGAGGAGAACAAGTGTATGGTTTTAGAGAGCCACGAGCACCAGGAATAAGGATCTACCGTTGTCATTTCGTTCCGTCGACATTCGGTTCCGGAGCGACACGAACGGGGACTTAGAATTTTTTCGCTCGGGCTCCGGAGCGACACGAACGGGGACTTAGAATTTTTTCGCTCGGGCTCCGGAGCGACACGATCGCTCCGTTATTCTACGTTCTCTCGGTCCACGGGCATCAGAGAGCAAAACAGCCTAATAGTTTTGGAGTGCCTCAACGAGCAGGAATATGGATCTAACGTTCTCGTTTCGAACCGACGACTTTCGGTTCCGGAGCGACACGAACGCTCCATGATTCTCGATTATCTCGACACAGGTAAGAGACAGAGGAGAACAAGTGTATGGTTTTAGAGAGCCACGAGCACCAGGAATAAGGATCTACCGTTGTCATTTCGTTCCGTCGACATTCGGTTCCGGAGCGACACGAACGGGGACTTAGAATTTTTTCGCTCGGGCTCCGGAGCGACACGAACGGGGACTTAGAATTTTTTCGCTCGGGCTCCGGAGCGACACGATCGCTCCGTTATTCTACGTTCTCTCGGTCCACGGGCATCAGAGAGCAAAACAGCCTAATAGTTTTAGAGTGCCTCAACGATCAGGAATATGGATCTAACGTTCTCGTTTCGAACCGACGACTTTCGGTTCCGGAGCGACACGAACGCTCCATGATTCTCGATTATCTCGACACAGGTAAGAGACAGAGGAGAACAAGTGTATGGTTTTAGAGAGCCACGAGCACCAGGAATAAGGATCTACCGTTGTCATTTCGTTCCGGTGACATTCGGTTCCGGAGCGACACGAACGGGGACTTAGAATTTTTTCGCTCGGGCTCCGGAGCGACACGAACGGGGACTTAGAATTTTTTCGCTCGGGCTCCGGAGCGACACGATCGCTCCGTTATTCTACGTTCTCTCGGTCCACGGGCATCAGAGAGCAAAACAGCCTAATAGTTTTAGAGTGCCTCAACGATCAGGAATATGGATCTAACGTTCTCGTTTCGAACCGACGACTTTCGGTTCCGGAGCGACACGAACGCTCCATGATTCTCGATTATCTCGACACAGGTAAGAGACAGAGGAGAACAAGTGTATGGTTTTAGAGAGCCACGAGCACCAGGAATAAGGATCTACCGTTGTCATTTCGTTCCGTCGACATTCGGTTCCGGAGCGACACGAACGGGGACTTAGAATTTTTTCGCTCGGGCTCCGGAGCGACACGAACGGGGACTTAGAATTTTTTCGCTCGGGCTCCGGAGCGACACGATCGCTCCGTTATTCTACGTTCTCTCGGTCCACGGGCATCAGAGAGCAAAACAGCCTAATAGTTTTAGAGTGCCTCAACGATCAGGAATATGGATCTAACGTTCTCGTTTCGAACCGACGACTTTCGGTTCCGGAGCGACACGAACGCTCCATGATTCTCGATTAGCTCGACACAGGTAAGAGACAGAGGAGAACAAGTGTATGGTTTTAGAGAGCCACGAGCACCAGGAATAAGGATCTACCGTTGTCATTTCGTTCCGTCGACATTCGGTTCCGGAGCGACACGAACGGGGACTTAGAATTTTTTCGCTCGGGCTCCGGAGCGACACGAACGGGGACTTAGAATTTTTTCGCTCGGGCTCCGGAGCGACACGATCGCTCCGTTATTCTACGTTCTCTCGGTCCACGGGCATCAGAGAGCAAAACAGCCTAATAGTTTTAGAGTGCCTCAACGATCAGGAATATGGATCTAACGTTCTCGTTTCGAACCGACGACTTTCGGTTCCGGAGCGACACGAACGCTCCATGATTCTCGATTATCTCGACACAGGTAAGAGACAGAGGAGAACAAGTGTATGGTTTTAGAGAGCCACGAGCACCAGGAATAAGGATCTACCGTTGTCATTTCGTTCCGTCGACATTCGGTTCCGGAGCGACACGAACGGGGACTTAGAATTTTTTCGCTCGGGCTCCGGAGCGACACGATCGCTCCGTTATTCTACGTTCTCTCGGTCCACGGGCATCAGAGAGCAAAACAGCCTAATAGTTTTAGAGTGCCTCAACGATCAGGAATATGGATCTAACGTTCTCGTTTCGAACCGACGACTTTCGGTTCCGGAGCGACACGAACGCTCCATGATTCTCGATTAGCTCGACACAGGTAAGAGACAGAGGAGAACAAGTGTATGGTTTTAGAGAGCCACGAGCACCAGGAATAAGGATCTACCGTTGTCATTTCGTTCCGTCGACATTCGGTTCCGGAGCGACACGAACGGGGACTTAGAATTTTTTCGCTCGGGCTCCGGAGCGACACGAACGGGGACTTAGAATTTTTTCGCTCGGGCTCCGGAGCGACACGATCGCTCCGTTATTCTACGTTCTCTCGGTCCACGGGCATCAGAGAGCAAAACAGCCTAATAGTTTTAGAGTGCCTCAACGATCAGGAATATGGATCTAACGTTCTCGTTTCGAACCGACGACTTTCGGTTCCGGAGCGACACGAACGCTCCATGATTCTCGATTATCTCGACACAGGTAAGAGACAGAGGAGAACAAGTGTATGGTTTTAGAGAGCCACGAGCACCAGGAATAAGGATCTACCGTTGTCATTTCGTTCCGTCGACATTCGGTTCCGGAGCGACACGAACGGGGACTTAGAATTTTTTCGCTCGGGCTCCGGAGCGACACGATCGCTCCGTTATTCTACGTTCTCTCGGTCCACGGGCATCAGAGAGCAAAACAGCCTAATAGTTTTAGAGTGCCTCAACGATCAGGAATATGGATCTAACGTTCTCGTTTCGAACCGACGACTTTCGGTTCCGGAGCGACACGAACGCTCCATGATTCTCGATTATCTCGACACAGGTAAGAGACAGAGGAGAACAAGTGTATGGTTTTAGAGAGCCACGAGCACCAGGAATAAGGATCTACCGTTGTCATTTCGTTCCGTCGACATTCGGTTCCGGAGCGACACGAACGGGGACTTAGAATTTTTTCGCTCGGGCTCCGGAGCGACACGAACGGGGACTTAGAATTTTTTCGCTCGGGCTCCGGAGCGACACGATCGCTCCGTTATTCTACGTTCTCTCGGTCCACGGGCATCAGAGAGCAAAACAGCCTAATAGTTTTGGAGTGCCTCAACGATCAGGAATATGGATCTAACGTTCTCGTTTCGAACCGACGACTTTCGGTTCCGGAGCGACACGAACGCTCCATGATTCTCGATTATCTCGACACAGGTAAGAGACAGAGGAGAACAAGTGTATGGTTTTAGAGAGCCACGAGCACCAGGAATAAGGATCTACAGTTGTCATTTCGTTCCGTCGACATTCGGTTCCGGAGCGACACGAACGGGGACTTAGAATTTTTTCGCTCGGGCTCCGGAGCGACACGAACGGGGACTTAGAATTTTTTCGCTCGGGCTCCGGAGCGACACGATCGCTCCGTTATTCTACGTTCTCTCGGTCCACGGGCATCAGAGAGCAAAACAGCCTAATAGTTTTAGAGTGCCTCAACGATCAGGAATATGGATCTAACGTTCTCGTTTCGAACCGACGACTTTCGGTTCCGGAGCGACACGAACGCTCCATGATTCTCGATTATCTCGACACAGGTAAGAGACAGAGGAGAACAAGTGTATGGTTTTAGAGAGCCACGAGCACCAGGAATAAGGATCTACCGTTGTCATTTCGTTCCGTCGACATTCGGTTCCGGAGCGACACGAACGGGGACTTAGAATTTTTTCGCTCGGGCTCCGGAGCGACACGAACGGGGACTTAGAATTTTTTCGCTCGGGCTCCGGAGCGACACGATCGCTCCGTTATTCTACGTTCTCTCGGTCCACGGGCATCAGAGAGCAAAACAGCCTAATAGTTTTAGAGTGCCTCAACGATCAGGAATATGGATCTAACGTTCTCGTTTCGAACCGACGACTTTCGGTTCCCGAGCGACACGAACGCTCCATGATTCTCGATTATCTCGACACAGGTAAGAGACAGAGGAGAACAAGTGTATGGTTTTAGAGAGCCACGAGCACCAGGAATAAGGATCTACCGTTGTCATTTCGTTCCGTCGACATTCGGTTCCGGAGCGACACGAACGGGGACTTAGAATTTTTTCGCTCGGGCTCCGGAGCGACACGAACGGGGACTTAGAATTTTTTCGCTCGGGCTCCGGAGCGACACGATCGCTCCGTTATTCTACGTTCTCTCGGTCCACGGGCATCAGAGAGCAAAACAGCCTAATAGTTTTAGAGTGCCTCAACGATCAGGAATATGGATCTAACGTTCTCGTTTCGAACCGACGACTTTCGGTTCCGGAGCGACACGAACGCTCCATGATTCTCGATTATCTCGACACAGGTAAGAGACAGAGGAGAACAAGTGTATGGTTTTAGAGAGCCACGAGCACCAGGAATAAGGATCTACCGTTGTCATTTCGTTCCGTCGACATTCGGTTCCGGAGCGACACGAACGGGGACTTAGAATTTTTTCGCTCGGGCTCCGGAGCGACACGAACGGGGACTTAGAATTTTTTCGCTCGGGCTCCGGAGCGACACGATCGCTCCGTTATTCTACGTTCTCTCGGTCCACGGGCATCAGAGAGCAAAACAGCCTAATAGTTTTAGAGTGCCTCAACGATCAGGAATATGGATCTAACGTTCTCGTTTCGAACCGACGACTTTCGGTTCCGGAGCGACACGAACGCTCCATGA
>NW_027480826.1:0-159825 GCF_051401765.1 Calliopsis andreniformis
ACTCAATCTTCAATCCTCAATCCCCAGTCCTCAACCTTCAATCCTCAATCCTCAATCCTCAGTCCTCAATCCTCAACCTTCACTCCTCAATACCCAATCCTCAATCCTCAATCCTCAATCCTCAATCCTAAACCTTCAACCCTCAATACTCAATCTTCAATCCTCAATCCTCAATCCTCAATCCTCTATCTTTAATCCTCAATCCTCAATCCTCAATCCTCAATCCTAAACCTTCAACCCTCAATACTCAATCTTCAATCCTCAATCCTCAATCCTCAGTCCTCAATCCTCAATCCTCAATCTTCAGTCCTTAATACTCAATCTTCAATCCTCAATCCTCAATCCTCAATCCTCAATCCTCATTCTTCAATCCTCAACACCCAATCCTCAATCTTCAATTCTCAACCTTCAATCCACAATTCTCAATCCTCAATCCTCAATCCTCAGACCTCAAACATCAATACTCAACCCTCAGTCCTCGTCCTCAATCCACAACACTCAATCCTCGATCCCCAATCTTCAACCATCAATATTCAATTTTTAATACTCAATCGTCAATCCTCAATACTCATTCCTCAATCCTCAATGTTCAATCCTCAATACCCAATCCTCAATCTTCTATCCTCAATCCTCAATCCTCAATTCTCAATCCTCAATCCTCAATCCTCAGTCCTCAAACCTCAATCCTTATTCCTCAATACTGAATCCTCAATCTTCAGCCCTCAGTCCTCAACAATCAGTTGTTAATCCTCAATCCTCAGTAGAATATCCTCAATTCACAGGTTTCAATACTGTATACTCAACCTGCAATCTTAAAATCTCTATCTACAAACATCAATTCTCATCACTCAACCCTCAACGCTCAGTCCCCAATCCTCAAACTTCAATCCTCAATCCTCAATCCTCAATCCTCAATCCTCAATCTTCAATACTCAATACTCAATCTTCAATCCTCGGTCCTCAATCCTCAATCGTCAATCTCCAATCCTGAATACTCAATCTTCAATCCTCAATCCTCAATCCTCAATCCTCAACCTTCAATCCTCACTTATCAATCTCAAATCCTGAATCCTGAATCCCCAATCCTCAATCCTTAATCCTCAATCTTCAGTCCTCAATCCCCGGTCCTCAATCTTCAATCCTCAATGTTCAATCCTCAATCCTCAATACTCAGTCCTCAATCCTCAATCCACAACCCTCAACCCTCCAACCTCAATCCTCGACCGTGAGTCCTCGTCCTCAATCCTCAAACCTCAATCCTCAATCCTCAATCTACAATCATCAATCCTCAATCCTCAATCCTCAATCCTCAATCCTCAATCTTCAATCCTCAGTACTCAAACTTCAATCCTCAATCTTCAATCCTCAACCCTCAACACTGAGTCCTCAATGTTCAATTCTCAATTCTCAGTCTTCAATCCACAATACTGAATCCTCAATCCTCAATCCTCAAGCCCCAATCCTCAATCCTCACTCCTCAATCCTCAATCCTCAATCCTCAATTTTCAATCCTCAATACTCAATCTTCAATCCTCAATCCTCAATCCTCAATACTCAATCCTCAATCCTCAATCCTCAATCCTCAATCTTCAATCCTCAGTACTCAATTTGCAATCTTCAATCCCCAATCCTCAATACTCAATACTCATTCTCCAATCCTCAATACCCAATCCTCAATCTTCAATCCTCAATCCTCAATACTCAGTTCTCAAACCTCGATCCTCTTTCCTCAGACCTCAAACATCAATATTCAATCTTCGGTCCTTCGCCTCAATCGACAACCCTCAATCCTCAATCCTCAATCTTCAATCATCAATATTCAATCTTCAATCCTCAATCCTCAATCCTCAATCCTCAATCCTCAATCCTCAATCCTCAATCTTTAATCCTGAATCCTCAATACTCAATCCTCAATCCTAAATCTTCAACCCTCAATACTCAATCTTCAATCTTCAATCCTCAATCCTCAGTCCTCAATCCTCAATCCCCAATCCTCAATCTTCAATCCTCAAAACTCAATTTTCAATCCTCAATCCTCAATACTCAATCCTCAATCCTCATTCTCCAATGCTCAACACCCAATCCTCATTCTTCAATCCTCAATCCTCAATCCTCAATTCTAAACTCTCAACCCTCAGTCCTCAGTCCTCAAACCTCAATCCTCAAACGTCAGCCCTCAATCCTCAATCATCAATCCTCGGTCCTCAATTCTCAATCCTCAATCCTCAGTCCTCAGTCCTCAAACCTCAATCCTCAACGCTCAGACCTCATCCTCAATACACAATCCTCAATCCTCAATCCTCATTCTTCAATCCTCAATACCGAATCCTCAATCTTCAATCCTCAATCCTCAATCCTCAATTCTCAATCTTCAATCCTCAACCCTCAATCCTCAATCCTCAATCCTCATTCTTCAATCCTCAGACCTCAAACATCAATACTCAACCCTCAGTCCTCGTCCTCAATCCAAAACCATCAATCCTCAATCGTCAACCTTCAATCATCAATATTCAATCTTCTGTCCTCAATCCTCAATCCTCAATCCTCAATACTCAATCTTCAGCCCTCAATCCTCAATCCTCAATCCTGAATCCTCATTCTTCAATCCTCAACACCCACTCCTCAATCTTCAATTCTCAATCTTCAACCTCAATTCTCAATCCTCAATCCTCAATCCTCAGACCTCAAACATCAATACTCAACCCTCAGTACTCGTCCTCAATCCACAACACTCAATCCTCGATCCTCAATCTTCAATCATCAATATTCAATTTTCAATCCTCAATCCTCAATCCTCAATACACAATCCTCAATCCTGAATGTTCAGTCCTCAATACCCAATCCTCAATCTTCTATCCTCAACCCTCAATCCTCAATCCTCAATCCTCAGTCCTCAGTCCTCAAACCTCAATCCTTAGTCCTCAATCCTGAATCCTCAATCTTCAGCCCTCAGTCCTCAACAATCAGTTGTCAATCCTCAATCCTCAGAAGAATATCCTCAATTCACAGGTTTCAATACTCAATACTCAACCTGCAATCTTCAAATCACTATCCACAAGCATCAATTCTGATCGCTCAACCCTCAACACTCAATCCCCAATCCTCGATCTTCAATCCTCAATCCTCAATCCTCAATCCTCAATCCTCAATCTTCAATCCTCAATACTCAATCTTCAATCCTCGGTCCTCAATCCTCAATCGTCATTCTCATCCTGAATACTCAATCCTCAATCATTCAATCCTCAATCCTCAATCCTCAATCCTCAATCCTCATCCTACAGTCCTCAACACCCAATCCTCAATCTTCAATCCTCAATCCTCAATTCTCAACCCTCAACCCTCAGTCCTCAGTCCTCAAGCCTCAATCCTCAAACCTCAGCCCTCATCTTCAATCCTCAATCCTCAATCCTCAATCCTCAATCTTCAATCCTCAATACTCAATCTTCAATCCTCAATCCTCAGTCCACAAACCTCAATTCTGAATCCTCAATCCTGCATCCTCAATCTTCAGCCCTCAGTCCTCAAGAATCAGTTGTCAATCCTCAATCCCCAATAGATCATCCACAATTCACAGTTTTCAATACTCAATACTCAATCTGCAATCCTCAATCCTCAATCCTCAATTCTAAACCCTCAACCCTCAGTCCTCAGTCCTCAAACCTCAATCCTCAAACTTCAGCCCTCAATCCGCATTCCTCAATCCTCAATCCTCAATCTTCAATCCTCAATACTCAGTCTTCAATCCTCAATACTCAATCCTCAATCCTCAATCCTCAATCGTCAGTCTTCAATCCTCAATGCTCAATCTTCAATCCTCAATCCTCAATCCTCAATCCTCAATCCTCAATCCTCATTCTACTATCCTCAATACCGAATCCTCAATCTTCAATCATCGATCCCCGATCCTCAATTCTGAATCCTCAATCCTCAGTCCTCAGTCCTCAAACCTCAATCCTCAACACTCAGCCCTCATCCTCAATCCTCAATCGTCAATCCTCAGTCATCAGCCGTCAAATCTCAACCCTCAACCCTCAGACCTCATCCTCAATCCTCAATCCTCAATCCTCAATCCTCAATCCTCAATCCTCAATCCCCAATACTCAATTTTCAATCCTCAATCCTCAATCCTCAATCCTCAATCCTCAATCCTCTGTCATCAATACTGAATCTTCAATACTCAATCCTCAATCCTCAATCCTCAATCCTCAATCCTCAATCCTCAATCCTCATTCCTCAAACCTGAATCACCAACCCTCAGTCCTCATCCTCAATTCTCAATTCTCAATCCTCAATCCTCAATTCTCAATCTTCAATCCTCATTCCTCAATCCTCAATTCTCAATCCCCAATCCTCATTCCTCAATCCACAATACCCAATCCTCAATCTTCAATCCTCAATCCTCAATCCTCAATTCTCAATCGTCAATCCTCAGCCCTCAGTCCTCAAACCTCAATCCTCAACCCCCAGCCCTCATCCTGAATCCTCAATCCTCAATCCTCAATCCTCAATCCTAAATCTTCAATCCTCAATCCTCAACCCTCAATCCTCAATCCTCATTCTTCAATCCTCAATACCCAATCCTCAATCTTCAATACGCAATCCTCAATCCTCAATTCTCAATCTTCAATCCTCAATCCTCAATCCTCAATCCTCAATCCTCATTCTTCAATCCTCAGTACCCAATCCTCAATCTTCAATCCTCAATCCTCAATCCTTAATTCTCAACCCTCAATCCTCAATCCTCAATCCTCAATCCCCAGTCCTCATCGTTCAAACCTCAATCCTCAACCCTCAGTCCTCATCCTCAATTCTCAATTCGCAATCCTCAATCCTCAATCCTCAATATTCAAAACTCAATATTCAAACTCCAAACCTAGATCCCCAATTCCCAATCCTCAATCTTCAATTCTCAATCTTCAATCCTCAATTCTCAATCCTCAACTCTCAATCCTCAGACCTCAATCATCAATACTCAACCCACAGTCCTCGTCCTCAATCCACAAAACTCAATCCTCGATCCTCAATCTTCAATCATCAATATTCAATTTTCAATCCTCAATCCTCAATCCTCAATACACAATCCTCAATCCTGAATGTTCAGTCCTCAGTACCCAATCCTCAATCTTCTATCCTCAACCCTCAATCCTCAATCCTCAATCCTCAATCCTCAGTCCTCAAACCTCAATCCTTACTCCTCAATCCTGAATTCTCGATCTTCAGCCCTCAGTCCTCAACAATCAGTTGTCAATCATCAATCCTCAGTAGAATATCCTCAATTCACAGGTTTCAATACTCAATACTCAACCTGCAATCTTCAAATCACTGTCCACAAACATCAATTCTGATCACTCAACCCTCAACACTCAGTCCCCAGTCCTCAATCTTCAATCCTCAATCCTCAATCCTCAATCCTCAATCCTCAATCTTCAATCCTCAATACTCAATCTTCAATCCTCGGTCCTCAATCCTCAATCGTCAATCTCCAATCCTGAATACTCAATCTTCAATCATGCAATCCTCAATCCTCAATCCTCTATCCTCAATCCTCATTCTTCAGTCCTCAATACCCAATCCTCAATCTTCAATCCTCAGTCCTCAATCCTCAATTCTCAACCCTCAACCCTCAGTCCTCAGTCCTTAAACCTCAATCCACAAACCTCAGCCCTCACCTTCAATCCTCAATCCTCAATCCTCAATCCTCAATCTTCAATCCTCAATACTCAATCTTCAATCCTCAATCCTCAGTCCACAAACCTCAATTCTGAATCCACAATCCTGCATCCACAATCTTCAGCCCTCAGTCCTCAAGAATCAGATGTCAATCCTCAATCCCCAATAGAACATCCACAATTCACAGTTTTCAATACTCAATACTCAATCTGCAATCCTCAATCCTCAATCCGCAATTCTAAACTCTCAACCCTCAGTCCTCAGTCCTCAAACCTCAATCCTCAAACGTCAGCCCTCAATCCTCAATCATCAATCCTCGATCCTCAATTCTCAATCCTCAATCCTCAGTCCTCAGTCCTCAAACCACAATCCTCAACCCTCAGCCCTCATCCTCAATCCTCAATCGTCAATCCTCAGTCATCAGCCGTCAAATTCCAACCCTCAACGCTCAGACCTCATCCTCAATCCACAATCCTCAATCCTCAATCCTCAATCCTCAATCCTCAATCCTCAATCCTCATTCCTCAAACCTCAATCCTCAACCCTCAGTCCTCATCCTCAATTCTCAATTCTCAAACTTCAGTCCTCAACCGACAGTCCTCGTCTTCAATCCTCAACACTCAATACTCATTGCTCAATCTTCAATTATCAATACTCAAACTTCAATCCTCAATCCTCAATCCTCAATCCTCAATCTTCAATCCTCAATCCTCAATCCACAATCCTCAATCCTCATTCTTCAATCCTCAATACCGAATCCTCAATCTTCAATCCTCAATCCTCAATCCTCAATTCTCAATCCTCAATCTTCAATCCTCAATCCTCAATCCTCAATTCTCAAACGTCAATCCTCAGCCCTCAGTCCTCAAACCTCAATCCTCAACCACCAGCCCTCATCCTGAATCCTCAATCCTCAATCCTCGATCCTCAATCCTCAATCCTCAATGTTCAATCCGCAATACCCAATCCTCAATCTTCAATCCTCAATCCCCAATCCTCAATCCTCAATCCTCAATCCTCAATCCTCAATCCTCAGTCCTCAAACCTCAATCCTGAATCCTCAATCCTGAATCCTCAATCTTCATCCCTCAGTCCTCAACAATCAGTTGTCAATCCTCAATCCTCAGTAGAATATCCTCAATTCACAGTTTTCAATACGCAGTACTCAATCTGCAATCTTCAGATCTCTATCCACAAACATCAATTCTCATCACTCAACCCTGAACGCTCAGTCCTCAATGTTCAATTCTCAATCCTCAATTCTCAATCTTCAATCCTCAATACTCAATCTTCAATCCTCAATCCTCAATCCTCAATCCTCAACCGTCAGTCCACGTCCTCAATCCTCAACCCTCAATCCTCAATCCTCAATCTTCAATCCTCAATACTCAATATTCAATCCTCAATCCTCAATCCTCAATCCTCAATCTTCAATCCTCAATCCTCAATCCTCAACCCTCAATCCTCAATCCTCATTCTTCAATCCTCAATACCCAATACTCAATCTTCAATACTCAATCCTCAATCCTCAATTCTCAATCTTCAATCCTCAATCCTCAACCCTCAATCCTCAATACTCAACCATCAATCCTCAATTCTCAATACTCAATAGAATATCGTGAATTCTCAGGGTTCAATACTCAAACCTCAATCCTCAACCCTCAGCCCTCAGCCCTCATTCTCCATCCTCAATCCTCAATCCTCAATCCTCAATCCTCAATCCTCAACCGTCAGTCCACGTCCTCAATCCTCAACCCTCAATCTTCAGTCCTTAATACTCAATCTTCAATCCTCAATCCTCAATCCTCAATCCTCAATCCTCAATCCTCAATCTTCAATCCTCAATCCTCAATCCTCAACCCTCAATCCTCAATCCTCATTCTTCAATCCTCAATACCCAATACTCAATCTTCAATACTCAATCCTCAATCCTCAATTCTCAATCTTCAATCCTCAATCCTCAACACTCAATCCTCAATACTCAACCATCAATCCTCAATTCTCAATACTCAATAGAATATCGTGAATTCTCAGGGTTCAATACTCAAACCTCAATCCTCAACCCTCAGCCCTCAGCCCTCATTCTCCATCCTCAATCCTCAATCCTCAATCCTCAATCTTCAATCCCCAATACTCAATCTTCAATCCTCAATCCTCAATCCTCAATCCTCAATCCTCAATCCTCAGTCATCAATAGTCAATCTTCAATACTCAATCTTCAATCCTCAATCCCCAATCCTCAACCTTCAATCCTCAATCCTCAATCCTCAGTCCTCAATCCTCAACCTTCACTCCTCAATACCCAATCCTCAATCCTCAATCCTCAATCCTCAATCCTAAACCTTCAACCCTCAATACTCAATCTTCAATCCTCAATCCTCAATCCTCAATCCTCTATCATTAATCCTCAATCCTCAATCCTCAATCCTCAATCCTAAACCTTCAACCCTCAATACTCAATCTTCAATCCTCAATCCTCAATCCTCAATCCTCAATCCTCAATCCTCAATCTTCAGTCCTTAATACTCAATCTTCAATCCTCAATCCTCAATCCTCAATCCTCAATCCTCATTCTTCAATCCTCAACACCCAATCCTCAATCTTCAATTCTCAACCTTCAATCCTCAATAGTCAATCCTCAATCGTCAATCCTCAATCTTCAATACTCAATCTTCAATCCTCAATCCTCAATCCTCAGTACACAACCATCAATCCTCAATTCTCAATACTCAATAGCATATCGTGAATTCTCAGGGTTCAATACTCAAACCTCAATCCTCAACCCTCAGCCCTCAGCCCTCATTCTCCATCCTCAATACTCAATCCTCAATCCTCAATCTTCAATCCCCAATACTCAATCTTCAATCCTCAATCCTCAATCCTCAATCCTCAATCCTCAATCCTCAGTCATCAACAGTCAATCTTCAATACTCAATCTTCAATCTTCAATACACAATCCTCAATCCTCAATCCTCAATCCTCAATCCTCAATCCTCAAACCTCAATCCTCAACCCTCAGTCCTCATCCTCAATTCTCAATTCTCAATCCTCAATCCTCAATCCCCAATCCTCAACCTTCAATCCTCAATCCTCAATCCTCAGTCCTCAATCCTCAACCTTCACTCATCAATACCCAATCCTCAATCTTCAATCCTCAATCCTCAATCCTCAATCCTCAATCCTCAATCTTCAATCCTCAATACTCAATCCTCAATCCCCAGTCCTCAATCCGCAATGTTCAATCCGCAACACCCAATCCTCAATCGTCAATCCTCTATCCCCAATCCTCAATCTTCAATCCTCAATCCTCAATCCTCAATCCTCAATCCTCAAACTTCAATCCTCAATCCTCAATTCTCAATCCTCAGTCGTCAGTCCTCAATCCTCAATCCTCAATCCTCAAACCTCAATCCTCAACCGTCAGTCCTCGTCCTCAATCCTCAACCCTCAATCCTCAGTCCTCAATCTTCAATCCTCAATCCTCAATCCTCAATCCTCAATCGTCAATCCTCAATCCTCAATCCTCAATCTTCAATCCTCAATCCTCAATCCTCAATCCTCAATCCTCAATCTTCAATCCTCAATACTCAATCCTCAATCCCCAGTCCTCAATCCGCAATGTTCAATCCGCAATACCCAATCCTCAATCGTCAATCCTCTATCCCCAATCCTCAATCTTCAATCCTCAATCCTCAATCCTCAATCCTCAATCCTCAAACTTCAATCCTCAATACTCAATTCTCAATCCTCAGTCCTCAATCCTCAGACCTCAAACATCAATACTCAGCCCTCAGTCCTCGTCCTCAGTCCACAACCCTCAATCCTCGATCCTCAATCTTCAATCATCAATATTCAATCTTCAATCCTCAATCCTCAATACTCAATGTTCAATCCTCCATACGCAATCCTCAACCTTCAATCCTCAATCCTCAATACTCAACCTTCAATCCTCAATCCTCAATACTCAATCCTCAATCCTCAATCCTCAATCCTCAATCCTCAGTCATCAATCCTCAATCTTCAATACCCAATCGTCAATCCTCAGTCCTCAATCTTCAATCCCCTATCCTCGTTCATCAAACCTCAATCCTGAACCCTTAGTCCTCACCCTCAATTCTCAATTCTCAACCCTTAGTCCTCACCCTCAATTCTCAATTCTCAATCCTCAATCCTCAATCCTCAATCATCAATGCTCAATCCTCAATCCTCAATTCTCAATCCTCAATCCTCAATCCACAGACCTCAAACATCAATACTCAGCCCTCAGTCCTCGTCCTCAATCCACAACCCTCAATCCTCGATCCTCAATCTTCAATCATCAATATTCAATCTTCAACCCTCAATCCTCAATACTCAATGTTCAATCCTCCATACGCAATCCTCAACCTTCAATCCTCAATCCTCAATACTCAACCTTCAATCCTCAATCCTCAATCCTCAATCCTCAATCCTCAATCCTCAGTCATCAATCCTCAATCTTCAATACCCAATCGTCAATCCTCAGTCCTCAATCTTCAATCCCCTATCCTCGTTCCTCAAACCTCAATCCTCAACCCTTAGTCCTCACCCTCAATTCTCAATTCTCAATCCTCAATCCTCAATCCTCAATCTTCAATCCTCAATAATCAATCTCCAATCCTAGATCCTCAATCCTCAATCCACAACCCTCAATCCTCAATCCTCAATCTTCAATCATCAATACTCAATCTTCAGTCCTCAATCCTCAACCCCCAATCCTCAGTCCTCAATCCTCTATCTTTAATCCTCAATCCTCAATCCTCAGTCCTCAATCCTAAACCTTCAACCCTCAATACTCAATCTTCAATCCTCAATCCTCAATCCTCAATCCTCAATCCTCAATCCTCAATCTTCAGTGCTCAATACTCAATCTTCAATCCTCAATCCTCAATCCTCAATCCTCAGTCCTCATTCTTCAATCCTCAACACCCAATCCTCAATCTTCAATTCTCAACCTTCAATCCACAATTCTCAATCCTCAATCCTCAATCCTCAATCCTCAATCCTCATTCTACAATCCTCAACACCGAATCCTCAATCTTCAATCATCAATCCTCGATCCTCAATTCTCAATCCTCAATCCTCAGTCCTCATTCCTCAAACCTCAATCCTCAACCCTCAGCCCTCATCCTCAATCCTCAATCGTCAATCCTCAGTCATCAGCCGTCAAATCTCACCCCTCAACCCTCAGACCTCATCCTCAATCCCCAATACTCAATCCTCAATCCTCAATCCTCAATCCCCAATACTCAACTTTCAATCCTCAATCCTCAATACTCAATCCTCAGTCATCAATACTCAATCATCAATACCCAATCGTCAATCCTCAGTCCTCAATCTTCAATCCCCTATCCTCGTTCCTCAAACCTCAATCCTCAACCCTTAGTCCTCACCCTCAATTCTCAATTCTCAATCCTCAATCCTCAATCCTCATTCTTCAATCCTCAATACCCAATCCTCAATCCTCAATCCTCAATCCTCAATCTTCAGTGCTCAATACTCAATCTTCAATCCTCAATCCTCAATCCTCAATCCTCAGACCTCATTCTTCAATCCTCAACACCCAATCCTCAAACTTCAATTCTCAACCTTCAATCCACAATTCTCAATCCTCAATCCTCAATCCTCATTCCTCAATCCTCATTCTACAATCCTCAACACCGAATCCTCAATCTTCAATCATCAATCCTCGATCCTCAATTCTCAATCGTCAATCCTCAGTCCTCATTCCTCAAACCTCAATCCTCAACCCTCAGCCCTCATCCTCAATCCTCAATCGTCAATCCTCAGTCATCAGCCGTCAAATCTCACCCCTCAACCCTCAGACCTCATCCTCAATCCCGAATACTCAATCCTCAATCCTCAATCCTCAATCCCCAATACTCAACTTTCAATCCTCAATCCTCAATACTCAATCCTCAGTCATCAATACTCAATCTTCAATACTCAATCCTCAATCCTCAGTCCTCAATCCTCAATCCTCAATCCTCAATCCTCATTCCTCAAACCTCAATCCTCAACCCTCAGTCCTCATCCTCAATTCTCAATACTCAAACTTCAGTCCTCAACCGACAGTTCTCGTCTTCAATCCTCAACACTCAATCCTCATTGCTCAATCTTCAATTATCAATACTCAATCTTCAATCCTCAATCCTCAATCCTCAATCCTCAATCTTCAATCCTCAATCCTCAATCCACAATCCTCAATCCTCATTCTTCAATCCTCAATACCGAATCCTCAATCTTCAATCCTCAATCCTCAATCCTCAATTCTCAATCTTCAATCCTCAACCCTCAATCCTCAATCCTCAATCCTCATTCTTCAATCCTCAATACCCAATCCTCAATCTTCAATCCTCAATCCTCAATCCTCAATCCTCAATCCTCAATCCTCAATACACAATCCTCAATCGTCAATCCTCAATCTTCAATCCTCAATCCCCAATCCTCAATCCTCAATCCTCAATCCTCAATCCTCAATCCTCAGTCCTCAAACCTCAATCCTGAACCCTCAATCCTGAATCCTCAATCTTCATCCCTCAGTCTTCAACAATCAGTTGTCAATCCTCAATACTCATAGAATATCCTCAATTCACAGTTCTCAATACGCAGTACTCCATCTGCAATCTTCAGATCTCTATCCACAAACATCAATTCTCATCACTCAACCCTGAACGCTCAGTCCTCAATGTTCAATTCTCAATCCTCAATTCTCAATCTTCAATCCTCAATACTGAATCTTCAATCCTCAATCCTCAATCCTCAATCCTCAATCCTCATTCTTCAATCCTCAATACCCAATCCTCAATCTTCAATACTCAATCCTCAATCCTCAATTCTCAATCTTCAATCCTCAATCCTCAATCCTCTATCCTCAATCCTCATTCTTCAATCCTGAATACCCAATCCTCAATCTTCAATCCTCAATCCTCAATCCTCAATAGTCAATCGTCAATCGTCAATCCTCAATCTTCAATACTCAATCTTCAATCCTCAATCCTCAATCCTCAGTACACAACCATCAATCCTCAATTCTCAATACTCAATAGCATATCGTGAATTCTCAGGGTTCAATACTCAAACCTCAATCCTCAACCCTCAGCCCTCAGCCCTCATTCTCCATCCTCAATACTCAATCCTCAATCCTCAATCTTCAATCCCCAATACTCAATCTTCAATCCTCAATCCTCAATCCTCAATCCTCAATCCTCAATCCTCAGTCATCAACAGTCAATCTTCAATACTCAATCTTCAATCTTCAATACACAATCCTCAATCCTCAATCCTCAATCCTCAATCCTCAATCCTCAAACCTCAATCCTCAACCCTCAGTCCTCATCCTCAATTCTCAATTCTCAATCCTCAATCCTCAATCCCCAATCCTCAACCTTCAATCCTCAATCCTCAATCCTCAGTCCTCAATCCTCAACCTTCACTCATCAATACCCAATCCTCAATCTTCAATCCTCAATCCTCAATCCTCAATCCTCAATCCTCAATCTTCAATCCTCAATACTCAATCCTCAATCCCCAGTCCTCAATCCGCAATGTTCAATCCGCAATACCCAATCCTCAATCGTCAATCCTCTATCCCCAATCCTCAATCTTCAATCCTCAATCCTCAATCCTCAATCCTCAATCCTCAAACTTCAATCCTCAATCCTCAATTCTCAATCCTCAGTCGTCAGTCCTCAATCCTCAATCCTCAATCCTCAAACCTCAATCCTCAACCGTCAGTCCTCGTCCTCAATCCTCAACCCTCAATCCTCAGTCCTCAATCTTCAATCCTCAATCCTCAATCCTCAATCCTCAATCGTCAATCCTCAATCCTCAATCCTCAATCTTCAATCCTCAATCCTCAATCCTCAATCCTCAATCCTCAATCTTCAATCCTCAATACTCAATCCTCAATCCCCAGTCCTCAATCCGCAATGTTCAATCCGCAATACCCAATCCTCAATCGTCAATCCTCTATCCCCAATCCTCAATCTTCAATCCTCAATCCTCAATCCTCAATCCTCAATCCTCAAACTTCAATCCTCAATACTCAATTCTCAATCCTCAATCCTCAATCCTCAGACCTCAAACATCAATACTCAGCCCTCAGTCCTCGTCCTCAGTCCACAACCCTCAATCCTCGATCCTCAATCTTCAATCATCAATATTCAATCTTCAATCCTCAATCCTCAATACTCAATGTTCAATCCTCCATACGCAATCCTCAACCTTCAATCCTCAATCCTCAATACTCAACCTTCAATCCTCAATCCTCAATACTCAATCCTCAATCCTCAAACCTCAATCCTCAATCCTCAATCTACAATCATCAATCCTCAATCCTCAATCCTCAATCCTCAATCCTCAATCTTCAATCCTCAGTACTCAAACTTCAATCCTCAATCTTCAATCCTCAACCCTCAACACTGAGTCCTCAATGTTCAATTCTCAATTCTCAGTCTTCAATCCACAATACTGAATCCTCAATCCTCAATCCTCAAGCCCCAATCCTCAATCCTCACTCCTCAATCCTCAATCCTCAATCCTCAATTTTCAATCCTCAATACTCAATCTTCAATCCTCAATCCTCAATCCTCAATACTCAATCCTCAATCCTCAATCCTCAATCCTCAATCTTCAATCCTCAGTACTCAATTTGCAATCTTCAATCCCCAATCCTCAATACTCAATACTCATTCTCCAATCCTCAATACCCAATCCTCAATCTTCAATCCTCAATCCTCAATACTCAGTTCTCAAACCTCGATCCTCTTTCCTCAGACCTCAAACATCAATATTCAATCTTCGGTCCTTCGCCTCAATCGACAACCCTCAATCCTCAATCCTCAATCTTCAATCATCAATATTCAATCTTCAATCCTCAATCCTCAATCCTCAATCCTCAATCCTCAATCCTCAATCTTTAATCCTGAATCCTCAATACTCAATCCTCAATCCTAAATCTTCAACCCTCAATACTCAATCTTCAATCTTCAATCCTCAATCCTCAGTCCTCAATCCTCAATCCCCAATCCTCAATCTTCAATCCTCAAAACTCAATTTTCAATCCTCAATCCTCAATACTCAATCCTCAATCCTCATTCTCCAATGCTCAACACCCAATCCTCATTCTTCAATCCTCAATCCTCAATCCTCAATTCTCAATCCTCAGACCTCAATCATCAATACTCAACCCTCAGTCCTCGTCCTCAATCCACAACACTCAATCCTCGATCCTCAATCTTCAATCATCAATATTCAATTTTCAATCCTCAATCCTCAATCCTCAATACACAATCCTCAATCCTGAATGTTCAGTCCTCAGTACCCAATCCTCAATCTTCTATCCTCAACCCTCAATCCTCAATCCTCAATCCTCAATCCTCAGTCCTCAAACCTCAATCCTTACTCCTCAATCCTGAATTCTCGATCTTCAGCCCTCAGTCCTCAACAATCAGTTGTCAATCATCAATCCTCAGTAGAATATCCTCAATTCACAGGTTTCAATACTCAATACTCAACCTGCAATCTTCAAATCACTATCCACAAACATCAATTCTGATCACTCAACCCTCAACACTCAGTCCCCAGTCCTCAATCTTCAATCCTCAATCCTCAGTCCACAAACCTCAATTCTGAATCCACAATCCTGCATCCACAATCTTCAGCCCTCAGTCCTCAAGAATCAGATGTCAATCCTCAATCCCCAATAGAACATCCACAATTCACAGTTTTCAATACTCAATACTCAATCTGCAATCCTCAATCCTCAATCCGCAATTCTAAACTCTCAACCCTCAGTCCTCAGTCCTCAAACCTCAATCCTCAAACGTCAGCCCTCAATCCTCAATCATCAATCCTCGATCCTCAATTCTCAATCCTCAATCCTCAGTCCTCAGTCCTCAAACCACAATCCTCAACCCTCAGCCCTCATCCTCAATCCTCAATCGTCAATCCTCAGTCATCAGCCGTCAAATTCCAACCCTCAACGCTCAGACCTCATCCTCAATCCACAATCCTCAATCCTCAATCCTCAATCCTCAATCCTCAATCCTCAATCCTCATTCCTCAAACCTCAATCCTCAACCCTCAGTCCTCATCCTCAATTCTCAATTCTCAAACTTCAGTCCTCAACCGACAGTCCTCGTCTTCAATCCTCAACACTCAATACTCATTGCTCAATCTTCAATTATCAATACTCAAACTTCAATCCTCAATCCTCAATCCTCAATCCTCAATCTTCAATCCTCAATCCTCAATCCACAATCCTCAATCCTCATTCTTCAATCCTCAATACCGAATCCTCAATCTTCAATCCTCAATCCTCAATCCTCAATTCTCAATCCTCAATCTTCAATCCTCAATCCTCAATCCTCAATTCTCAATCGTCAATCCTCAGCCCTCAGTCCTCAAACCTCAATCCTCAACCACCAGCCCTCATCCTGAATCCTCAATCCTCAATCCTCGATCCTCAATCCTCAATCCTCAATGTTCAATCCGCAATACCCAATCCTCAATCTTCAATCCTCAATCCCCAATCCTCAATCCTCAATCCTCAATCCTCAATCCTCAATCCTCAGTCCTCAAACCTCAATCCTGAATCCTCAATCCTGAATCCTCAATCTTCATCCCTCAGTCCTCAACAATCAGTTGTCAATCCTCAATCCTCAGTAGAATATCCTCAATTCACAGTTTTCAATACGCAGTACTCAATCTGCAATCTTCAGATCTCTATCCACAAACATCAATTCTCATCACTCAACCCTGAACGCTCAGTCCTCAATGTTCAATTCTCAATCCTCAATTCTCAATCTTCAATCCTCAATACTCAATCTTCAATCCTCAATCCTCAATCCTCAATCCTCAACCGTCAGTCCACGTCCTCAATCCTCAACCCTCAATCCTCAATCCTCAATCTTCAATCCTCAATACTCAATATTCAATCCTCAATCCTCAATCCTCAATCCTCAATCTTCAATCCTCAATCCTCAATCCTCAACCCTCAATCCTCAATCCTCATTCTTCAATCCTCAATACCCAATACTCAATCTTCAATACTCAATCCTCAATCCTCAATTCTCAATCTTCAATCCTCAATCCTCAACCCTCAATCCTCAATACTCAACCATCAATCCTCAATTCTCAATACTCAATAGAATATCGTGAATTCTCAGGGTTCAATACTCAAACCTCAATCCTCAACCCTCAGCCCTCAGCCCTCATTCTCCATCCTCAATCCTCAATCCTCAATCCTCAATCCTCAATCCTCAACCGTCAGTCCACGTCCTCAATCCTCAACCCTCAATCCTCAATCCTCAATCTTCAATCCTCAATACTCAATATTCAATCCTCAATCCTCAATCCTCAATCCTCAATCTTCAATCCTCAATCCTCAATCCTCAACCCTCAATCCTCAATCCTCATTCTTCAATCCTCAATACCCAATACTCAATCTTCAATACTCAATCCTCAATCCTCAATTCTCAATCTTCAATCCTCAATCCTCAACCCTCAATCCTCAATACTCAACCATCAATCCTCAATTCTCAATACTCAATAGAATATCTTGAATTCTCAGGGTTCAATACTCAAACCTCAATCCTCAACCCTCAGCCCTCAGCCCTCATTCTCCATCCTCAATCCTCAATCCTCAATCCTCAATCTTCAATCCCCAATACTCAATCTTCAATCCTCAATCCTCAATCCTCAATCCTCAATCCTCAATCCTCAGTCATCAATAGTCAATCTTCAATACTCAATCTTCAATCCTCAATCCCCAATCCTCAACCTTCAATCCTCAATCCTCAATCCTCAGTCCTCAATCCTCAACCTTCACTCCTCAATACCCAATCCTCAATCCTCAATCCTCAATCCTCAATCCTAAACCTTCAACCCTCAATACTCAATCTTCAATCCTCAATCCTCAATCCTCAATCCTCTATCTTTAATCCTCAATCCTCAATCCTCAATCCTCAATCCTAAACCTTCAACCCTCAATACTCAATCTTCAATCCTCAATCCTCAATCCTCAATCCTCAATCCTCAATCCTCAATCCCCAATCCTCAACCTTCAATCCTCAATCCTCAATCCTCAATCCTCAATCCTCAATCCTCATTCTTCAATCCTCAACACCCAATCCTCAATCTTCAATTCTCAACCTTCAATCCACAATTCTCAATCCTCAATCCTCAATCCTCAGACCTCAAACATCAATACTCAACCCTCAGTCCTCGTCCTCAATCCACAACACTCAATCCTCGATCCCCAATCTTCAACCATCAATATTCAATTTTTAATACTCAATCGTCAATCCTCAATACTCATTCCTCAATCCTCAATGTTCAATCCTCAATACCCAATCCTCAATCTTCTATCCTCAATCCTCAATCCTCAATTCTCAATCCTCAATCCTCAATCCTCAGTCCTCAAACCTCAATCCTTATTCCTCAATACTGAATCCTCAATCTTCAGCCCTCAGTCCTCAACAATCAGTTGTTAATCCTCAATCCTCAGTAGAATATCCTCAATTCACAGGTTTCAATACTGTATACTCAACCTGCAATCTTAAAATCTCTATCTACAAACATCAATTCTCATCACTCAACCCTCAACGCTCAGTCCCCAATCCTCAAACTTCAATCCTCAATCCTCAATCCTCAATCCTCAATCCTCAATCTTCAATACTCAATACTCAATCTTCAATCCTCGGTCCTCAATCCTCAATCGTCAATCTCCAATCCTGAATACTTAATCTTCAATCCTCGATCCTCAATCCTCAACCTTCAATCCTCACTTATCAATCTCCAATCCTGAATCCTGAATCCCCAATCCTCAATCCTTAATCCTCAATCTTCAGTCCTCAATCCCCAGTCCTCAATCTTCAATCCTCAATGTTCAATCCTCAATCCTCAATACTCAGTCCTCAATCCTCTATCCACAACCCTCAACCCTCCAACCTCAATCCTCGACCGTGAGTCCTCGTCCTCAATCCTCAAACCTCAATCCTCAATCCTCAATCTACAATCATCAATCCTCAATCCTCAATCCTCAATCCTCAATCCTCAATCCTCAATCCTCAATCCTCAATCCTCAGTCATCAATCCTCAATCTTCAATACCCAATCGTCAATCCTCAGTCCTCAATCTTCAATCCCCTATCCTCGTTCCTCAAACCTCAATCCTCAACCCTTAGTCCTCACCCTCAATTCTCAATTCTCAATCCTCAATCCTCAATCCTCAATCTTCAATCCTCAATAATCAATCTCCAATCCTAGATCCTCAATCCTCAATCCACAACCCTCAATCCTCAATCCTCAATCTTCAATCATCAATACTCAATCTTCAGTCCTCAATCCTCAACCCCCAATCCTCAGTCCTCAATCCTCTATCTTTAATCCTCAATCCTCAATCCTCAATCCTCAATCCTAAACCTTCAACCCTCAATACTCAATCTTCAATCCTCAATCCTCAATCCTCAATCCTCAATCCTCAATCCTCAATCTTCAGTGCTCAATACTCAATCTTCAATCCTCAATCCTCAATCCTCAATCCTCAGACCTCATTCTTCAATCCTCAACACCCAATCCTCAAACTTCAATTCTCAACCTTCAATCCACAATTCTCAATCCTCAATCCTCAATCCTCATTCCTCAATCCTCATTCTACAATCCTCAACACCGAATCCTCAATCTTCAATCATCAATCCTCGATCCTCAATTCTCAATCGTCAATCCTCAGTCCTCATTCCTCAAACCTCAATCCTCAACCCTCAGCCCTCATCCTCAATCCTCAATCGTCAATCCTCAGTCATCAGCCGTCAAATCTCACCCCTCAACCCTCAGACCTCATCCTCAATCCCGAATACTCAATCCTCAATCCTCAATCCTCAATCCCCAATACTCAACTTTCAATCCTCAATCCTCAATACTCAATCCTCAGTCATCAATACTCAATCTTCAATACTCAATCCTCAATCCTCAGTCCTCAATCCTCAATCCTCAATCCTCAATCCTCATTCCTCAAACCTCAATCCTCAACCCTCAGTCCTCATCCTCAATTCTCAATACTCAAACTTCAGTCCTCAACCGACAGTTCTCGTCTTCAATCCTCAACACTCAATCCTCATTGCTCACTCTTCAATTATCAATACTCAATCTTCAATCCTCAATCCTCAATCCTCAATCCTCAATCTTCAATCCTCAATCCTCAATCCACAATCCTCAATCCTCATTCTTCAATCCTCAATACCGAATCCTCAATCTTCAATCCTCAATCCTCAATCCTCAATTCTCAATCTTCAATCCTCAACCCTCAATCCTCAATCCTCAATCCTCATTCTTCAATCCTCAATACCCAATCCTCAATCTTCAATCCTCAATCCTCAATCCTCAATCCTCAATCCTCAATCCTCAATACACAATCCTCAATCGTCAATCCTCAATCTTCAATCCTCAATCCCCAATCCTCAATCCTCAATCCTCAATCCTCAATCCTCAATCCTCAGTCCTCAAACCTCAATCCTGAACCCTCAATCCTGAATCCTCAATCTTCATCCCTCAGTCTTCAACAATCAGTTGTCAATCCTCAATACTCATAGAATATCCTCAATTCACAGTTCTCAATACGCAGTACTCCATCTGCAATCTTCAGATCTCTATCCACAAACATCAATTCTCATCACTCAACCCTGAACGCTCAGTCCTCAATGTTCAATTCTCAATCCTCAATTCTCAATCTTCAATCCTCAATACTGAATCTTCAATCCTCAATCCTCAATCCTCAATCCTCAATCCTCATTCTTCAATCCTCAATACCCAATCCTCAATCTTCAATACTCAATCCTCAATCCTCAATTCTCAATCTTCAATCCTCAATCCTCAATCCTCTATCCTCAATCCTCATTCTTCAATCCTGAATACCCAATCCTCAATCTTCAATCCTCAATCCTCAATCCTCAATAGTCAATCCTCAATCGTCAATCCTCAATCTTCAATACTCAATCTTCAATCCTCAATCCTCAATCCTCAGTACACAACCATCAATCCTCAATTCTCAATACTCAATAGCATATCGTGAATTCTCAGGGTTCAATACTCAAACCTCAATCCTCAACCCTCAGCCCTCAGCCCTCATTCTCCATCCTCAATACTCAATCCTCAATCCTCAATCTTCAATCCCCAATACTCAATCTTCAATCCTCAATCCTCAATCCTCAATCCTCAATCCTCAATCCTCAGTCATCAACAGTCAATCTTCAATACTCAATCTTCAATCTTCAATACACAATCCTCAATCCTCAATCCTCAATCCTCAATCCTCAATCCTCAAACCTCAATCCTCAACCCTCAGTCCTCATCCTCAATTCTCAATTCTCAATCCTCAATCCTCAATCCCCAATCCTCAACCTTCAATCCTCAATCCTCAATCCTCAGTCCTCAATCCTCAACCTTCACTCATCAATACCCAATCCTCAATCTTCAATCCTCAATCCTCAATCCTCAATCCTCAATCCTCAATCTTCAATCCTCAATACTCAATCCTCAATCCCCAGTCCTCAATCCGCAATGTTCAATCCGCAACACCCAATCCTCAAACGTCAATCCTCTATCCCCAATCCTCAATCTTCAATCCTCAATCCTCAATCCTCAATCCTCAATCCTCAAACTTCAATCCTCAATCCTCAATTCTCAATCCTCAGTCGTCAGTCCTCAATCCTCAATCCTCAATCCTCAAACCTCAATCCTCAACCGTCAGTCCTCGTCCTCAATCCTCAACCCTCAATCCTCAGTCCTCAATCTTCAATCCTCAATCCTCAATCCTCAATCCTCAATCGTCAATCCTCAATCCTCAATCCTCAATCTTCAATCCTCAATCCTCAATCCTCAATCCTCAATCCTCAATCTTCAATCCTCAATACTCAATCCTCAATCCCCAGTCCTCAATCCGCAATGTTCAATCCGCAATACCCAATCCTCAATCGTCAATCCTCTATCCCCAATCCTCAATCTTCAATCCTCAATCCTCAATCCTCAATCCTCAATCCTCAAACTTCAATCCTCAATACTCAATTCTCAATCCTCAGTCCTCAATCCTCAGACCTCAAACATCAATACTCAGCCCTCAGTCCTCGTCCTCAGTCCACAACCCTCAATCCTCGATCCTCAATCTTCAATCATCAATATTCAATCTTCAATCCTCAATCCTCAATACTCAATGTTCAATCCTCCATACGCAATCCTCAACCTTCAATCCTCAATCCTCAATACTCAACCTTCAATCCTCAATCCTCAATACTCAATCCTCAATCCTCAATCCTCAATCCTCAATCCTCAGTCATCAATCCTCAATCTTCAATACCCAATCGTCAATCCTCAGTCCTCAATCTTCAATCCCCTATCCTCGTTCATCAAACCTCAATCCTGAACCCTTAGTCCTCACCCTCAATTCTCAATTCTCAACCCTTAGTCCTCACCCTCAATTCTCAATTCTCAATCCTCAATCCTCAATCCTCAATCATCAATGCTCAATCCTCAATCCTCAATTCTCAATCCTCAATCCTCAATCCACAGACCTCAAACATCAATACTCAGCCATCAGTCCTCGTCCTCAATCCACAACCCTCAATCCTCGATCCTCAATCTTCAATCATCAATATTCAATCTTCAACCCTCAATCCTCAATACTCAATGTTCAATCCTCCATACGCAATCCTCAACCTTCAATCCTCAATCCTCCATACTCAACCTTCAATCCTCAATCCTCAATCCTCAATCCTCAATCCTCAATCCTCAGTCATCAATCCTCAATCTTCAATACCCAATCGTCAATCCTCAGTCCTCAATCTTCAATCCCCTATCCTCGTTCCTCAAACCTCAATCCTCAACCCTTAGTCCTCACCCTCAATTCTCAATTCTCAATCCTCAATCCTCAATCCTCAATCTTCAATCCTCAATAATCAATCTCCAATCCTAGATCCTCAATCCTCAATCCACAACCCTCAATCCTCAATCCTCAATCTTCAATCATCAATACTCAATCTTCAGTCCTCAATCCTCAACCCCCAATCCTCAGTCCTCAATCCTCTATCTTTAATCCTCAATCCTCAATCCTCAGTCCTCAATCCTAAACCTTCAACCCTCAATACTCAATCTTCAATCCTCAATCCTCAATCCTCAATCCTCAATCCTCAATCCTCAATCTTCAGTGCTCAATACTCAATCTTCAATCCTCAATCCTCAATCCTCAATCCTCAGTCCTCATTCTTCAATCCTCAACACCCAATCCTCAATCTTCAATTCTCAACCTTCAATCCACAATTCTCAATCCTCAATCCTCAATCCTCAATCCTCAATCCTCATTCTACAATCCTCAACACCGAATCCTCAATCTTCAATCATCAATCCTCGATCCTCAATTCTCAATCCTCAATCCTCAGTCCTCATTCCTCAAACCTCAATCCTCAACCCTCAGCCCTCATCCTCAATCCTCAATCGTCAATCCTCAGTCATCAGCCGTCAAATCTCACCCCTCAACCCTCAGACCTCATCCTCAATCCCCAATACTCAATCCTCAATCCTCAATCCTCAATCCCCAATACTCAACTTTCAATCCTCAATCCTCAATACTCAATCCTCAGTCATCAATACTCAATCATCAATACCCAATCGTCAATCCTCAGTCCTCAATCTTCAATCCCCTATCCTCGTTCCTCAAACCTCAATCCTCAACCCTTAGTCCTCACCCTCAATTCTCAATTCTCAATCCTCAATCCTCAATCCTCATTCTTCAATCCTCAATACCCAATCCTCAATCCTCAATCCTCAATCCTCAATCTTCAGTGCTCAATACTCAATCTTCAATCCTCAATCCTCAATCCTCAATCCTCAGACCTCATTCTTCAATCCTCAACACCCAATCCTCAAACTTCAATTCTCAACCTTCAATCCACAATTCTCAATCCTCAATCCTCAATCCTCATTCCTCAATCCTCATTCTACAATCCTCAACACCGAATCCTCAATCTTCAATCATCAATCCTCGATCCTCAATTCTCAATCGTCAATCCTCAGTCCTCATTCCTCAAACCTCAATCCTCAACCCTCAGCCCTCATCCTCAATCCTCAATCGTCAATCCTCAGTCATCAGCCGTCAAATCTCACCCCTCAACCCTCAGACCTCATCCTCAATCCCGAATACTCAATCCTCAATCCTCAATCCTCAATCCCCAATACTCAACTTTCAATCCTCAATCCTCAATACTCAATCCTCAGTCATCAATACTCAATCTTCAATACTCAATCCTCAATCCTCAGTCCTCAATCCTCAATCCTCAATCCTCAATCCTCATTCCTCAAACCTCAATCCTCAACCCTCAGTCCTCATCCTCAATTCTCAATACTCAAACTTCAGTCCTCAACCGACAGTTCTCGTCTTCAATCCTCAACACTCAATCCTCATTGCTCAATCTTCAATTATCAATACTCAATCTTCAATCCTCAATCCTCAATCCTCAATCCTCAATCTTCAATCCTCAATCCTCAATCCACAATCCTCAATCCTCATTCTTCAATCCTCAATACCGAATCCTCAATCTTCAATCCTCAATCCTCAATCCTCAATTCTCAATCTTCAATCCTCAACCCTCAATCCTCAATCCTCAATCCTCATTCTTCAATCCTCAATACCCAATCCTCAATCTTCAATCCTCAATCCTCAATCCTCAATCCTCAATCCTCAATCCTCAATACACAATCCTCAATCGTCAATCCTCAATCTTCAATCCTCAATCCCCAATCCTCAATCCTCAATCCTCAATCCTCAATCCTCAATCCTCAGTCCTCAAACCTCAATCCTGAACCCTCAATCCTGAATCCTCAATCTTCATCCCTCAGTCTTCAACAATCAGTTGTCAATCCTCAATACTCATAGAATATCCTCAATTCACAGTTCTCAATACGCAGTACTCCATCTGCAATCTTCAGATCTCTATCCACAAACATCAATTCTCATCACTCAACCCTGAACGCTCAGTCCTCAATGTTCAATTCTCAATCCTCAATTCTCAATCTTCAATCCTCAATACTGAATCTTCAATCCTCAATCCTCAATCCTCAATCCTCAATCCTCATTCTTCAATCCTCAATACCCAATCCTCAATCTTCAATACTCAATCCTCAATCCTCAATTCTCAATCTTCAATCCTCAATCCTCAATCCTCTATCCTCAATCCTCATTCTTCAATCCTGAATACCCAATCCTCAATCTTCAATCCTCAATCCTCAATCCTCAATAGTCAATCGTCAATCGTCAATCCTCAATCTTCAATACTCAATCTTCAATCCTCAATCCTCAATCCTCAGTACACAACCATCAATCCTCAATTCTCAATACTCAATAGCATATCGTGAATTCTCAGGGTTCAATACTCAAACCTCAATCCTCAACCCTCAGCCCTCAGCCCTCATTCTCCATCCTCAATACTCAATCCTCAATCCTCAATCTTCAATCCCCAATACTCAATCTTCAATCCTCAATCCTCAATCCTCAATCCTCAATCCTCAATCCTCAGTCATCAACAGTCAATCTTCAATACTCAATCTTCAATCTTCAATACACAATCCTCAATCCTCAATCCTCAATCCTCAATCCTCAATCCTCAAACCTCAATCCTCAACCCTCAGTCCTCATCCTCAATTCTCAATTCTCAATCCTCAATCCTCAATCCCCAATCCTCAACCTTCAATCCTCAATCCTCAATCCTCAGTCCTCAATCCTCAACCTTCACTCATCAATACCCAATCCTCAATCTTCAATCCTCAATCCTCAATCCTCAATCCTCAATCCTCAATCTTCAATCCTCAATACTCAATCCTCAATCCCCAGTCCTCAATCCGCAATGTTCAATCCGCAATACCCAATCCTCAATCGTCAATCCTCTATCCCCAATCCTCAATCTTCAATCCTCAATCCTCAATCCTCAATCCTCAATCCTCAAACTTCAATCCTCAATCCTCAATTCTCAATCCTCAGTCGTCAGTCCTCAATCCTCAATCCTCAATCCTCAAACCTCAATCCTCAACCGTCAGTCCTCGTCCTCAATCCTCAACCCTCAATCCTCAGTCCTCAATCTTCAATCCTCAATCCTCAATCCTCAATCCTCAATCGTCAATCCTCAATCCTCAATCCTCAATCTTCAATCCTCAATCCTCAATCCTCAATCCTCAATCCTCAATCCTCAATCCTCAATACTCAATCCTCAATCCCCAGTCCTCAATCCGCAATGTTCAATCCGCAATACCCAATCCTCAATCGTCAATCCTCTATCCCCAATCCTCAATCTTCAATCCTCAATCCTCAATCCTCAATCCTCAATCCTCAAACTTCAATCCTCAATACTCAATTCTCAATCCTCAATCCTCAATCCTCAGACCTCAAACATCAATACTCAGCCCTCAGTCCTCGTCCTCAGTCCACAACCCTCAATCCTCGATCCTCAATCTTCAATCATCAATATTCAATCTTCAATCCTCAATCCTCAATACTCAATGTTCAATCCTCCATACGCAATCCTCAACCTTCAATCCTCAATCCTCAATACTCAACCTTCAATCCTCAATCCTCAATACTCAATCCTCAATCCTCAATCCTCAATCCTCAATCCTCAGTCATCAATCCTCAATCTTCAATACCCAATCGTCAATCCTCAGTCCTCAATCTTCAATCCCCTATCCTCGTTCCTCAAACCTCAATCCTCAACCCTTAGTCCTCACCCTCAATTCTCAATTCTCAATCCTCAATCCTCAATCCTCAATCTTCAATCCTCAATAATCAATCTCCAATCCTAGATCCTCAATCCTCAATCCACAACCCTCAATCCTCAATCCTCAATCTTCAATCATCAATACTCAATCTTCAGTCCTCAATCCTCAACCCCCAATCCTCAGTCCTCAATCCTCTATCTTTAATCCTCAATCCTCAATCCTCAGTCCTCAATCCTAAACCTTCAACCCTCAATACTCAATCTTCAATCCTCAATCCTCAATCCTCAATCCTCAATCCTCAATCCTCAATCTTCAGTGCTCAATACTCAATCTTCAATCCTCAATCCTCAATCCTCAATCCTCAGTCCTCATTCTTCAATCCTCAACACCCAATCCTCAATCTTCAATTCTCAACCTTCAATCCACAATTCTCAATCCTCAATCCTCAATCCTCAATCCTCAATCCTCATTCTACAATCCTCAACACCGAATCCTCAATCTTCAATCATCAATCCTCGATCCTCAACTCTCAATCCTCAATCCTCAGTCCTCATTCCTCAAACCTCAATCCTCAACCCTCAGCCCTCATCCTCAATCCTCAATCGTCAATCCTCAGTCATCAGCCGTCAAATCTCACCCCTCAACCCTCAGACCTCATCCTCAATCCCCAATACTCAATCCTCAATCCTCAATCCTCAATCCCCAATACTCAACTTTCAATCCTCAATCCTCAATACTCAATCCTCAGTCATCAATACTCAATCATCAATACCCAATCGTCAATCCTCAGTCCTCAATCTTCAATCCCCTATCCTCGTTCCTCAAACCTCAATCCTCAACCCTTAGTCCTCACCCTCAATTCTCAATTCTCAATCCTCAATCCTCAATCCTCATTCTTCAATCCTCAATACCCAATCCTCAATCTTCAATCCTCAATCCTCAATCCTCAATTCTCAATCGTCAATCCTCAGCCCTCAGACCTCAAACCTCAATCCTCAACCCCCAGCCCTCATCCTGAATCCTCAATCCTCAATCCTCAATCCTCAATCCTCAATCCTCAATGTTCAATCCGCAATACCCAATACTCAATCTTCAATCCTCAATCCCCAATCCTCAATCCTCAATCCTCAATCCTCAATACTCAATCCTCAACACTCAATCCTCAATCGTCAGTCTTCAATCCTCAATACTCAATCTTCAATCCTCAATCCTCAATCCTCAATCCTCAATCCTCATTCCTCAAACCTCAACCCTCAACCCTCAGTCCTCATCCTCAATTCTCAATTCTCAAACTTCAGTCCTCAACCGACAGTCCTCGTCTTCAGTCCTCAACACTCATTCCTCAATGCTCAATATTCAATTATCAATACTCAAGCTTCAATCCTCAATCCTCAATCCTCAATCCTCAATCTTCAATCCTCAATCCTCAATCCACAATACTCAATCCTCATTCTTCAATCCTCTATACCGAATCCTCAATCTTCAATCCTCAATCCTCAATCCTCAATTCTCAATCTTCAATCCTCAACCCTCAATCCTCAATCCTCAATCCTCATTCTTCAATCCTCAATACCCAATCCTCAGTCTTCAATCCTCAATCCTCAATCCTCAATTCTCAATCGTCAATCCTCAGCCCTCAGTCCTCAAACCTCAATCCTCAACCCCCAGCCCTCATCCTGAATCCTCAATCCTCAATCCTCAATCCTCAATCCTCAATCCTCAATGTTCAATCCGCAATACCCAATCCTCAATCTTCAATCCTCAATCCCCAATCCTCAATCCTCAATCCTCAATCCTCAATCCTCAATCCTCAGTCCTCAAACCTCAATCCTGAATCCTCAATCGTGAATCCTCAATCTTCATCCCTCAGTCCTCAACAATCAGTTGTCAATCCTCAATCCTCAGTAGAATATCCTCAATTCACAGTTTTCAATACGCAGTACTCAATCTGCAATCTTCAAATCTCTATCCACAAACATCAATTCTCATCACTCAACCCTGAACGCACAGTCCTCAATGTTCAATTCTCAATCCTCAATTCTCAATCTTCAATCCTCAATACTGAATCTTCAATCCTCAATCCTCAATCCTCAATCCTCAATCCTCATTCTTCAATCCTCAATACCCAGTCCTCAATCTTCAATACTCAATCCTCAATCCTCAATTCTCAATCTTCAATCCTCAATCCTCAATCCTCAACCCTCAATCCTCTTTCTGCAATCCTGAATACCCAATCCTCAATCTACAATCCTCAATCCTCAATCCTCAATTCTCAATCCTCAATCCTCAATCCTCAATCCTCAATCCCCAATCCTCATTCTTCAAACATCAATCATCAACCCTCAGTCCTCATCCTCAGTTCTCAATTCTCAATCCTCAATCCACAATCCTCAATATTCAATCCTCAATAATCAATCTCCAATCCTAGATCCCCAATTCCCAATACTCAACCTTCAATCCTCAATCCTCAACCCTCAATCCTCAATCCTGTATCCTCAATCCTCAATCCTCAAACATCAATATTCAACATTCGGACCTGGTCCTCAGTCCACAACACTCAATCCTCAATCCTCAATCTTCAATCCTCAATACTCAATCTTCAATCCTCAATCCTCAATCCTCAATCCTCAATCCTCAGTCCTCAATCTTCAATCCTCAATCCTCAATCCACAATACTCAATCCTCATTCTTCAATCCTCTATACCGAATCCTCAATCTTCAATCCTCGATCCTCAATCCTCAATTCTCAATCTTCAACCCTCAACCCTCAATCCTCAATCCTCAATCCTCATTCTTCAATCCTCAATACCCAGTCCTCAGTCTTCAATCCTCAATCCTCAATCCTCAATTCTCAATCGTCAATCCTCAGCCCTCAGTCCTCAAACCTCAATCCTCAACCCCCAGCCCTCATCCTGAATCCTCAATCCTCAATCCTCAATACTCAATCCTCAATCCTCAATGTTCAATCCGCAATACCCAATCCTCAATCTTCAATCCTCAATCCCCAATCCTCAATCCTCAATCCTCAATCCTCAATCCTCAATCCTCAGTCCTCAAACCTCAATCCTGAATCCTCAATCGTGAATCCTCAATCTTCATCCCTCAGTCCTCAACAATCAGTTGTCAATCCTCAATCCTCAGTAGAATATCCTCAATTCACAGTCTTCAATACGCAGTACTCAATCTGCAATCTTCAAATCTCTATCCACAAACATCAATTCTCATCACTCAACCCTGAACGCACAGTCCTCAATGTTCAATTCTCAATCCTCAATTCTCAATCTTCAATCCTCAATACTGAATCTTCAATCCTCAATCCTCAATCCTCAATCCTCAATCCTCAATCTTCAATACTCAATCCTCAATCCTCAATTCTCAATCTTCAATCCTCAATCCTCAATCCTCAATCCTCAATCCTCTTTCTTCAATCCTGAATACCCAATCCTCAATCTACAATCCTCAATCCTCAATCCTCAATTCTCAATCCTCAATCCTCAATCCTCAATCCTCAATCCCCAATCCTCATTCTTCAAACATCAATCCTCAACCCTCAGTCCTCATCCTCAGTTCTCAATTCTCAATCCTCAATCCACAATCCTCAATATTCAATCCTCAATAATCAATCTCCAATCCTAGATCCCCAATACCCAATACTCAACCTTCAATCCTCAATCCTCAACCCTCAATCCTCAATCCTGAATCCTCAATCCTCAATCCTCAAACATCAATATTCAACACTCGGACCTGGTCCTCAGTCCACAACACTCAATCCTCAATCCTCAATCTTCAATCATCAATACTCAATCTTCAATCCTCAATCCTCAATCCTCAACCCTCAATCCTCAATCCTGAATCCTCAATCTTCAATCCGCAATCCTCAATCCTCAATCCTCAATCCTAAACCCTCAGTCCTCATCCTCAATTCTCAATTCTCAATCCTCAATCCTCAATCCTCAATATTCAAAACTCAATATTCAATCTCCAAACCTAGATCCCCAATACCCAATCCTCAATCTTCAATTCTCAATCTTCAATCCTCAATTCTCAATCCTCAATCCTCAATCCTCAGACCTCAAACATCAATACTCAACCCTCAGTCCTCGTCCTCAATCCACAACACTCAATCCTCGATCCTCAATCTTCAATCATCAATATTCAATTTTCAATCCTCAATCCTCAATCCTCTATCCTCAATCTTCAATCCTCAATACTCAATCTTCAATCCTCAATCCTCAGTCCACAAACCTCGATTCTGAATCCTCAATCCTGCATCCTCAATCTTCAGTCCTCAGTCCTCAAGAATCAGTTGTCAATCCTCAATCCCCAATAGAACATCCACAATTCACAGTTTTCAATACTCAATACTCAATCTGCAATCCTCAATCCTCAATCCTCAATTCCAAACACTCAACCCTCAGTCCTCAGTCCTCAAACCTCAATCCTCAGACCTCAGCCCTCAATCCTCAATCCTCAATCGTCAATCCTCAATTTTCAATCCTCAATACACAATCTTCAATCCTCAATACTCAATCCTCAATCCTCAATCCTCAATCGTCAGTCTTCAATCCTCAATACTCAATCTTCAATCCTCAATCCTCAATCCTCAATCCTCAATCCTCATTCTACAATCCTCAACACCGAATCCTCAATCTTCAATCATCAATCCTCGATCCTCAATTCTCAATCCTCAATCCTCAGTCCTCAGTCCTCAAACCTCAATCCTCAACCCTCAGCCCTCATCCTCAATCCTCAATCGTCAATCCTCAGTCATCAGCCGTCAAATCTCAAGCCTCAACCCTCAGACCTCATCCTCAATCCCCAATACTCAATCCTCAATCCTCAATCCTCAATCCCCAATACTCAACTTTCAATCCTCAATCCTCGATCCTCAATCCTCAATACTCAATCCTCAATCATCAATACTCAATCTTCAATACTCAATCCTCAATCCTCAGTCCTCAATCCTCAATCCTCAATCCTCAATCCTCATTCCTCAAACCTCAATCCTCAACCCTCAGTCCTTATCCTCAATTCTCAATTCTCAAACTTCAGTCCTCAACCGACAGTTCTCGTCTTCAATCCTCAACACTCAATCCTCATAGCTCAATCTTCAATTATCAAAACTCAATCTTCAATCCTCAATCCTCAATCCTCAATCCTCAATCTTCAATCCTCAATCCTCAATCCACAATCCTCAATCCTCATTCTTCAATCCTCAATACCGAATCCTCAATCTTCAATCCTCAATCCTCAACCCTCAATTCTCAATCTTCAATCCTCAACCCTCAATCCTCAATCCTCAATCCTCATTCTTCAGTCCTCAATACCCAATCCTCAATCTTCAATCCTCAATCCTCAATCCTGAATTCTCAATCGTCAATCCTCAGCCCTCAGTCCTCAAACCTCAATCCTCAACCCCCAGCCCTCATCCTGAATCCTCAATCCTCAATCCTCAATCCTCAATCCTCAATCCTCAATGTTCAATCCGCAATACCCAATCCTCAATCTTCAATCCTCAATCCCCAATCCTCAATCCTCAGTCCTCAATCCTCAATCCTCAATCCTCAGTCCTCAAACCTCAATCCTGAATCCTCAATCCTGAATCCTCAATCTTCATCCCTCAGTCCTCAACAATCAGTTGTCAATCCTCAATACTCAGTAGAATATCCTCAATTCACAGTCTTCAATACGCAGTACTCCATCTGCAATCTTCAGATCTCTATCCACAAACATCAATTCTCATCACTCAACCCTGAACGCTCAGTCCTCAATGTTCAATTCTCAATCCTCAATTCTCAATCTTCTATCCTCAATACTGAATCTTCAATCCTCAATCCTCAATCCTCAATCCTCAATCCTCATTCTTCAATCCTCAATACCCAATCCTCAATCTTCAATACTCAATCCTCAATCCTCAATTCTCAATCTTCAATCCTCAATCCTCAATCCTCAATACTCAATCCTCAATCGTCAATCCTCAATCTTCAATACTCAATCTTCAATCCTCAATCCTCAATCCTCAGTACACAACCATCAATCCTCAATTCTCAATACTCAATAGCATATCGTGAATTCTCAGGGTTCAATACTCATACCTCAATCCTCAACCCTCAGCCCTCAGCCCTCATTCTCCATCCTCAATACTCAATCCTCAATCCTCAATCTTCAATCCCCAATACTCAATCTTCAATCCTCAATCCTCAATCCTCAATCCTCAATCCTCAATCCTCAGTCATCAATAGTCAATCTTCAATACTCAATCTTCAATCTTCAATACACAATCCTCAATCCTCAATCCTCAATCCTCAATCCTCAATCCTCAAACCTCAATCCTCAACCCTCAGTCCTCATCCTCAATTCTCAATTCTCAATCCTCAATCCTCAATCCCCAATCCTCAACTTTCAATCCTCAATCCTCAATCCTCAGTCCTCAATCCTCAACCTTCACTCCTCAATACCCAATCCTCAATCTTCAATCCTCAATCCTCAATCCTCAATCCTCAATCCTCAATCCTCAATCCTCAATCCTCAATCTTCAATCCTCAATCCTCAATCCACAATACTCAATCCTCATTCTTCAATCCTCTATACCGAATCCTCAATCTTCAATCCTCAATCCTCAATCCTCAATTCTCAATCTTCAATCCTCAACCCTCAATCCTCAATCCTCAATCCTCATTCTTCAATCCTCAATACCCAATCCTCAGTCTTCAATCCTCAATCCTCAATCCTCAATTCTCAATCGTCAATCCTCAGCCCTCAGTCCTCAAACCTCAATCCTCAACCCCCAGCCCTCATCCTGAATCCTCAATCCTCAATCCTCAATCCTCAATCCTCAATCCTCAATGTTCAATCCGCAATACCCAATCCTCAATCTTCAATCCTCAATCCCCAATCCTCAATCCTCAATCCTCAATCCTCAATCCTCAATCCTCAGTCCTCAAACCTCAATCCTGAATCCTCAATCGTGAATCCTCAATCTTCATCCCTCAGTCCTCAACAATCAGTTGTCAATCCTCAATCCTCAGTAGAATATCCTCAATTCACAGTTTTCAATACGCAGTACTCAATCTGCAATCTTCAAATCTCTATCCACAAACATCAATTCTCATCACTCAACCCTGAACGCACAGTCCTCAGTGTTCAATTCTCAATCCTCAATTCTCAATCTTCAATCCTCAATACTGAATCTTCAATCCTCAATCCTCAATCCTCAATCCTCAATCCTCATTCTTCAATCCTCAATACCCAGTCCTCAATCTTCAATACTCAATCCTCAATCCTCAATTCTCAATCTTCAATCCTCAATCCTCAATCCTCAACCCTCAATCCTCTTTCTTCAATCCTGAATACCCAATCCTCAATCTACAATCCTCAATCCTCAATCCTCAATTCTCAATCCTCAATCCTCAATCCTCAATCCTCAATCCCCAATCCTCATTCTTCAAACATCAATCATCAACCCTCAGTCCTCATCCTCAGTTCTCAATTCTCAATCCTCAATCCACAATCCTCAATATTCAATCCTCAATAATCAATCTCCAATCCTAGATCCCCAATTCCCAATACTCAACCTTCAATCCTCAATCCTCAACCCTCAATCCTCAATCCTGAATCCTCAATCCTCAATCCTCAAACATCAATATTCAACATTCGGACCTGGTCCTCAGTCCACAACACTCAATCCTCAATCCTCAATCTTCAATCCTCAATACTCAATCTTCAATCCTCAATCCTCAATCCTCAATCCTCAATCCTCAGTCCTCAATCTTCAATCCTCAATCCTCAATCCACAATACTCAATCCTCATTCTTCAATCCTCTATACCGAATCCTCAATCTTCAATCCTCGATCCTCAATCCTCAATTCTCAATCTTCAACCCTCAACCCTCAATCCTCAATCCTCAATCCTCATTCTTCAATCCTCAATACCCAATCCTCAGTCTTCAATCCTCAATCCTCAATCCTCAATTCTCAATCGTCAATCCTCAGCCCTCAGTCCTCAAACCTCAATCCTCAACCCCCAGCCCTCATCCTGAATCCTCAATCCTCAATCCTCAATACTCAATCCTCAATCCTCAATGTTCAATCCGCAATACCCAATCCTCAATCTTCAATCCTCAATCCCCAATCCTCAATCCTCAATCCTCAATCCTCAATCTTCAATCCTCAGTCCTCAAACCTCAATCCTGAATCCTCAATCGTGAATCCTCAATCTTCATCCCTCAGTCCTCAACAATCAGTTGTCAATCCTCAATCCTCAGTAGAATATCCTCAATTCACAGTCTTCAATACGCAGTACTCAATCTGCAATCTTCAAATCTCTATCCACAAACATCAATTCTCATCACTCAACCCTGAACGCACAGTCCTCAATGTTCAATTCTCAATCCTCAATTCTCAATCTTCAATCCTCAATACTGAACCTTCAATCCTCAATCCTCAATCCTCAATCCTCAATCCTCAATCTTCAATACTCAATCCTCAATCCTCAATTCTCAATCTTCAATCCTCAATCCTCAATCCTCAATCCTCAATCCTCTTTCTTCAATCCTGAATACCCAATCCTCAATCTACAATCCTCAATCCTCAATCCTCAATTCTCAATCCTCAATCCTCAATCCTCAATCCTCAATCCCCAATCCTCATTCTTCAAACATCAATCCTCAACCCTCAGTCCTCATCCTCAGTTCTCAATTCTCAATCCTCAATCCACAATCCTCAATATTCAATCCTCAATAATCAATCTCCAATCCTAGATCCCCAATTCCCAATACTCAACCTTCAATCCTCAATCCTCAACCCTCAATCCTCAATCCTGAATCCTCAATCCTCAATCCTCAAACATCAATATTCAACACTCGGACCTGGTCCTCAGTCCACAACACTCAATCCTCAATCCTCAATCTTCAATCATCAATACTCAATCTTCAATCCTCAATCCTCAATCCTCAACCCTCAATCCTCAATCCTGAATCCTCAATCTTCAATCCGCAATCCTCAATCCTCAATCCTCAATCCTAAACCCTCAGTCCTCATCCTCAATTCTCAATTCTCAATCCTCAATCCTCTATCCTCAATATTCAAAACTCAATATTCAATCTCCAAACCTAGATCCCCAATACCCAATCCTCAATCTTCAATTCTCAATCTTCAATCCTCAATTCTCAATCCTCAATCCTCAATCCTCAGACCTCAAACATCAATACTCAACCCTCAGTCCTCGTCCTCAATCCACAACACTCAATCCTCGATCCTCAATCTTCAATCATCAATATTCAATTTTCAATCCTCAATCCTCAATGCTCTATCCTCAATCTTCAATCCTCAATACTCAATCTTCAATCCTCAATCCTCAGTCCACAAACCTCGATTCTGAATCCTCAATCCTGCATCCTCAATCTTCAGTCCTCAGTCCTCAAGAATCAGTTGTCAATCCTCAATCCCCAATAGAACATCCACAATTCACAGTTTTCAATACTCAATACTCAATCTGCAATCCTCAATCCTCAATCCTCAATTCCAAACACTCAACCCTCAGTCCTCAGTCCTCAAACCTCAATCCTCAGACCTCAGCCCTCAATCCTCAATCCTCAATCGTCAATCCTCAATTTTCAATCCTCAATACACAATCTTCAATCCTCAATACTCAATCCTCAATCCTCAATCCTCAATCGTCAGTCTTCAATCCTCAATACTCAATCTTCAATCCTCAATCCTCAATCCTCAATCCTCAATCCTCATTCTACAATCCTCAACACCGAATCCTCAATCTTCAATCATCAATCCTCGATCCTCAATTCTCAATCCTCAATCCTCAGTCCTCAGTCCTCAAACCTCAATCCTCAACCCTCAGCCCTCATCCTCAATCCTCAATCGTCAATCCTCAGTCATCAGCCGTCAATCTCAACCCTCAACCCTCAGACCTCATCCTCAATCCCCAATACTCAATCCTCAATCCTCAATCCTCAATCCCCAATACTCAACTTTCAATCCTCAATCCTCGATCCTCAATCCTCAATACTCAATCCTCAATCATCAATACTCAATCTTCAATACTCAATCCTCAATCCTCAGTCCTCAATCCTCAATCCTCAATCCTCAATCCTCATTCCTCAAACCTCAATCCTCAACCCTCAGTCCTTATCCTCAATTCTCAATTCTCAAACTTCAGTCCTCAACCGACAGTTCTCGTCTTCAATCCTCAACACTCAATCCTCATAGCTCAATCTTCAATTATCAAAACTCAATCTTCAATCCTCAATCCTCAATCCTCAATCCTCAATCTTCAATCCTCAATCCTCAATCCACAATCCTCAATCCTCATTCTTCAATCCTCAATACCGAATCCTCAATCTTCAATCCTCAATCCTCAACCCTCAATTCTCAATCTTCAATCCTCAACCCTCAATCCTCAATCCTCAATCCTCATTCTTCAGTCCTCAATACCCAATCCTCAATCTTCAATCCTCAATCCTCAATCCTGAATTCTCAATCGTCAATCCTCAGCCCTCAGTCCTCAAACCTCAATCCTCAACCCCCAGCCCTCATCCTGAATCCTCAATCCTCAATCCTCAATCCTCAATCCTCAATCCTCAATGTTCAATCCGCAATACCCAATCCTCAATCTTCAATCCTCAATCCCCAATCCTCAATCCTCAGTCCTCAATCCTCAATCCTCAATCCTCAGTCCTCAAACCTCAATCCTGAATCCTCAATCCTGAATCCTCAATCTTCATCCCTCAGTCCTCAACAATCAGTTGTCAATCCTCAATACTCAGTAGAATATCCTCAATTCACAGTCTTCAATACGCAGTACTCCATCTGCAATCTTCAGATCTCTATCCACAAACATCAATTCTCATCACTCAACCCTGAACGCTCAGTCCTCAATGTTCAATTCTCAATCCTCAATTCTCAATCTTCTATCCTCAATACTGAATCTTCAATCCTCAATCCTCAATCCTCAATCCTCAATCCTCATTCTTCAATCCTCAATACCCAATCCTCAATCTTCAATACTCAATCCTCAATCCTCAATTCTCAATCTTCAATCCTCAATCCTCAATCCTCAATACTCAATCCTCAATCGTCAATCCTCAATCTTCAATACTCAATCTTCAATCCTCAATCCTCAATCCTCAGTACACAACCATCAATCCTCAATTCTCAATACTCAATAGCATATCGTGAATTCTCAGGGTTCAATACTCAAACCTCAATCCTCAACCCTCAGCCCTCAGCCCTCATTCTCCATCCTCAATACTCAATCCTCAATCCTCAATCTTCAATCCCCAATACTCAATCTTCAATCCTCAATCCTCAATCCTCAATCCTCAATCCTCAATCCTCAGTCATCAATAGTCAATCTTCAATACTCAATCTTCAATCTTCAACACACAATCCTCAATCCTCAATCCTCAATCCTCAATCCTCAATCCTCAAACCTCAATCCTCAACCCTCAGTCCTCATCCTCAATTCTCAATTCTCAATCCTCAATCCTCAATCCCCAATCCTCAACTTTCAATCCTCAATCCTCAATCCTCAGTCCTCAATCCTCAACCTTCACTCCTCAATACCCAATCCTCAATCTTCAATCCTCAATCCTCAATCCTCAATCCTCAATCCTCAATCTTCAATCCTCAATACTCAATCCTCAATCCCCAGTCCTCAATCCGCAATGTTCAATCCGCAATACCCAATACTCAATCGTCAATCCTCTATCCCCAATCCTCAATCTTCAATCCTCAATCCTCAATCCTCAATCCTCAATCCTTAAACTTCAATCCTCAATCCTCAATTCTCAATCCTCAGTCGTCAGTCCTCAATCCTCAATCCTCAATCCTCAAACCTCAATCCTCAACCGTCAGTCCTCGTCCTCAATCCACAACACTCAATCCTCGATCCTCAATCTTCAATCATCAATATTCAATTTTCAATCCTCAATCCTCAATCCTCTATCCTCAATCTTCAATCCTCAATACTCAATCTTCAATCCTCAATCCTCAGTCCACAAACCTCGATTCTGAATCCTCAATCCTGCATCCTCAATCTTCAGTCCTCAGTCCTCAAGAATCAGTTGTCAATCCTCAATCCCCAATAGAACATCCACAATTCACAGTTTTCAATACTCAATACTCAATCTGCAATCCTCAATCCTCAATCCTCAATTCCAAACACTCAACCCTCAGTCCTCAGTCCTCAAACCTCAATCCTCAGACCTCAGCCCTCAATCCTCAATCCTCAATCGTCAATCCTCAATTTTCAATCCTCAATACACAATCTTCAATCCTCAATACTCAATCCTCAATCCTCAATCCTCAATCGTCAGTCTTCAATCCTCAATACTCAATCTTCAATCCTCAATCCTCAATCCTCAATCCTCAATCCTCATTCTACAATCCTCAACACCGAATCCTCAATCTTCAATCATCAATCCTCGATCCTCAATTCTCAATCCTCAATCCTCAGTCCTCAGTCCTCAAACCTCAATCCTCAACCCTCAGCCCTCATCCTCAATCCTCAATCGTCAATCCTCAGTCATCAGCCGTCAAATCTCAACCCTCAACCCTCAGACCTCATCCTCAATCCCCAATACTCAATCCTCAATCCTCAATCCTCAATCCCCAATACTCAACTTTCAATCCTCAATCCTCGATCCTCAATCCTCAATACTCAATCCTCAATCATCAATACTCAATCTTCAATACTCAATCCTCAATCCTCAGTCCTCAATCCTCAATCCTCAATCCTCAATCCTCATTCCTCAAACCTCAATCCTCAACCCTCAGTCCTTATCCTCAATTCTCAATTCTCAAACTTCAGTCCTCAACCGACAGTTCTCGTCTTCAATCCTCAACACTCAATCCTCATAGCTCAATCTTCAATTATCAAAACTCAATCTTCAATCCTCAATCCTCAATCCTCAATCCTCAATCTTCAATCCTCAATCCTCAATCCACAATCCTCAATCCTCATTCTTCAATCCTCAATACCGAATCCTCAATCTTCAATCCTCAATCCTCAACCCTCAATTCTCAATCTTCAATCCTCAACCCTCAATCCTCAATCCTCAATCCTCATTCTTCAGTCCTCAATACCCAATCCTCAATCTTCAATCCTCAATCCTCAATCCTGAATTCTCAATCGTCAATCCTCAGCCCTCAGTCCTCAAACCTCAATCCTCAACCCCCAGCCCTCATCCTGAATCCTCAATCCTCAATCCTCAATCCTCAATCCTCAATCCTCAATGTTCAATCCGCAATACCCAATCCTCAATCTTCAATCCTCAATCCCCAATCCTCAATCCTCAGTCCTCAATCCGCAATCCTCAATCCTCAGTCCTCAAACCTCAATCCTGAATCCTCAATCCTGAATCCTCATTCTTCATCCCTCAGTCCTCAACAATCAGTTGTCAATCCTCAATACTCAGTAGAATATCCTCAATTCACAGTCTTCAATACGCAGTACTCCATCTGCAATCTTCAGATCTCTATCCACAAACATCAATTCTCATCACTCAACCCTGAACGCTCAGTCCTCAATGTTCAATTCTCAATCCTCAATTCTCAATCTTCTATCCTCAATACTGAATCTTCAATCCTCAATCCTCAATCCTCAATCCTCAATCCTCATTCTTCAATCCTCAATACCCAATCCTCAATCTTCAATACTCAATCCTCAATCCTCAATTCTCAATCTTCAATCCTCAATCCTCAATCCTCAATACTCAATCCTCAATCGTCAATCCTCAATCTTCAATACTCAATCTTCAATCCTCAATCCTCAATCCTCAGTACACAACCATCAATCCTCAATTCTCAATACTCAATCCTCAGTCATCAATAGTCAATCTTCAATACTCAATCTTCAATCTTCAATACACAATCCTCAATCCTCAATCCTCAATCCTCAATCCTCAATCCTCAAACCTCAATCCTCAACCCTCAGTCCTCATCCTCAATTCTCAATTCTCAATCCTCAATCCTCAATCCCCAATCCTCAACTTTCAATCCTCAATCCTCAATCCTCAGTCCTCAATCCTCAACCTTCACTCCTCAATACCCAATCCTCAATCTTCAATCCTCAATCCTCAATCCTCAATCCTCAATCCTCAATCTTCAATCCTCAATACTCAATCCTCAATCCCCAGTCCTCAATCCGCAATGTTCAATCCGCAATACCCAATACTCAATCGTCAATCCTCTATCCCCAATCCTCAATCTTCAATCCTCAATCCTCAATCCTCAATCCTCAATCCTTAAACTTCAATCCTCAATCCTCAATTCTCAATCCTCAGTCGTCAGTCCTCAATCCTCAATCCTCAATCCTCAAACCTCAATCCTCAACCGTCAGTCCTCGTCCTCAATCCTCAACCCTCAATCCTCAGTCCTCAATCTTCAATCCTCAATCCTCAATCCTCAATCCTCAATCGTCAATCCTCAATCCTCAATCCTCAATCTTCAATCCTCAATCCTCAATCCTCAATCCTCAATCCTCAATCTTCAATCCTCAATACTCAATCCTCAATCCCCGGTCCTCAATCCGCAATGTTCAATCCGCAATACCCAATCCTCAATCGTCAATCCTCTATCCCCAATCCTCAATCTTCAATCCTCAATCCTCAATCCTCAAACCTCAATCCTCAAACTTCAATCCTCAATCCTCAATTCTCAATCCTCAATCCTCAATCCTCAGACCTCAAACATCAATACTCAGCCCTCAGTCCTCGTCCCCAATCCACAACCCTCAATCCTCGAACCTCAATCTTCAATCATCAATATTCAATCTTCAATCCTCAATCCTCAATACTCAATGTTCAATCCTCCATACGCAATCCTCAATCTTCAATCCTCAATCCTCAATACTCAACCTTCAATCCTCAATCCTCAATCCTCAATCCTCAATCCTCAATCCTCAGTCATCAATCCTCAATCTTCAATACTCAATCGTCAATCCTCAGTCCTCAATCTTCAATCCCCTATCCTCGTTCCTCAAACCTCAATCCTCAAACCTTAGTCCTCACCCTCAATTCTCAATTCTCAATCCTCAATCCTCAATCCTCAATCTTCAATCCTCAATAATCAATCTCCAATCCTAGATCCTCAATCCCCAATCCTCAATCCTTAATCCTCAATCTTCAATCCCCAATCCCCAGTCCTCAAACTTCAATCCTCAATGCTCAATCCTCAATCCTCAGTTCTCAGTCCTCAATCATCAATCCTCAATCCTCAAACCTCAAACCTCAACCGTCAGTCCTCGTCCTCAATCCTCAACTCTCAATCCTCAATCCTCAACCTTCAATCCCCAATACTCAATCTTCAATTCTCAATCCTCAATCCTCAATCCTCAATCTTCAATCCTCAATCCTCAATCCTCAATCCTCAGTCATCAACCCTCAACCCTCAATCCTCAACATTCAATCCTCAGTACTCAATCTTCAACCCTCAATCCTCAATCCGGAATTCTCAATCCTCAATCCTCAATCCTCAATCCTCAATCCTCAATATTCCATCCTCAATCGTCAATCTTCAATCTTCAATACTCAACCTTCAATCCTGAATCATCAATCCTCAATCCCCAATCCTCAATCCTCAATCGTCAGGCTTCAGTACTCAATACTCAATCTTCAATCCTCAATCCTAAATCCTCATTCCTCAATCCTCAATCCTCAATCCTCAATCCTCTATCCTCAATCATCAGTCCTCAATCTTCAATACTCAATCCTCAATCTTCAATCCTCAATACTCAATCCTCTATCCTCAATCCTCAATCCTCAATCTTCAATCCGCAATACCCAATCCTCAATTGTCAATCCTCAATCCCCAATCCTCTATCCTCAATCCTCAATCTTCAATCCTCAATACTCAATCCTCAATCCCCAGTCCTCAATCCGCAATGTTCAATCCGCAATCCTCAATCCTCATTCTTCAATCCTCAATACCCAATCCTCAATCTTCAATCCTCAATCCTCAATCCTCAATTCTCAACCCTCAATCGTCAGTCCTCAGTCCTCAAACCTCAATCCTCAAACCTCAGCCCTCGTCCTCAATCCTCAATCCTCAATCCTCAATCCTCAATACCCAACCATCAATCCTCAATTCTCAATACTCTATAGAATATCCTGAATTTTCAGGATTCAATACTCAAACCTCAACCCTCAACCCTCAGCCCTCATGCTCAATCCCCAATCCTCAATCCTCAATCCTCAATATTCAATCCTCTATACTCAGTCTTCAATCCTCAATCCTCAGTCCTCAATCCTCAATCCTCAATCCTCAGTCATCAATCATCAATCTTCAATACTCAATCGTCAATCCTCAGTCCTCAATCCTCAATCCCCAATGCTCGTTCCTCAAACCTCAATCGTCAACCCTCAGTCCTCATCTTCAATTCTCAACTCTCAATCCTCAATCCTCAATCCTCAATCTTCAATCCTCCGTCCTCAATCCTCAATCCTCAATCTTCAATCCTCAATCCTCAATCCTCAATCCTCAATCCTCATTCTTCAATCCTCAACGCCCAATCCTCAATCTTCATTCCTCAATCCTCAATCCTCAATTCTCAATCCTCAATCCTCAGTCCTCAAGCCTCAAACCTCAATCCTCAACCCTTAGTCCTCACCCTCAATTCTCAATTCTCAATCCTCAATCCTCAATCATCAATGCTCAATCCTCAATCCTCAATTCTCAATCCTCAATCCTCAATCCTCAGACCTCAAACATCAATACTCAGCCCTCAGTCCTCGTCCTCAATCCACAACCCTCAATCCTCGATCCTCAATCTTCAATCATCAATATTCAATCTTCAATCCTCAATCCTCAATACTCAATGTTCAATCCTCCATACGCAATCCTCAACCTTCAATCCTCAATCCTCAATACTCAACCTTCAATCCTCAATCCTCAATCCTCAATCCTCAATCCCCAATCCTCAGTCATCAATCCTCAATCTTCAATACCCAATCGTCAATCCTCAGTCCTCAATCTTCAATCCCCTATCCTCGTTCCTCAAACCTCAATCCTCAACCCTTAGTCCTCACCCTCAATTCTCAATTCTCAATCCTCAATCCTCAATCCTCAATCTTCAATCCTCAATAATCAATCTCCAATCCTAGATCCTCAATCCTCAATCCACAACCCTCAATCCTCAATCCTCAATCTTCAATCATCAATACTCAATCTTCAGTCCTCAATCCTCAACCCCCAATCCTCAGTTCTCAATCCTCTATCTTTAATCCTCAATCCTCAATCCTCAATCCTCAATCCTAAACCTTCAACCCTCAATACTCAATCTTCAATCCTCAATCCTCAATCCTCAATCCTCAATCCTCAATCCTCAATCTTCAGTGCTCAATACTCAATCTTCAATCCTCAATCCTCAATCCTCAATCCTCAGTCCTCATTCTTCAATCCTCAACACCCAATCCTCAAACTTCAATTCTCAACCTTCAATCCACAATTCTCAATCCTCAATCCTCAATCCTCATTCCTCAATCCTCATTCTACAATCCTCAACACCGAATCCTCAATCTTCAATCATCAATCCTCGATCCTCAATTCTCAATCGTCAATCCTCAGTCCTCATTCCTCAAACCTCAATCCTCAACCCTCAGCCCTCATCCTCAATCCTCAATCGTCAATCCTCAGTCATCAGCCGTCAAATCTCACCCCTCAACCCTCAGACCTCATCCTCAATCCCCAATACTCAATCCTCAATCCTCAATCCTCAATCCCCAATACTCAACTTTCAATCCTCAATCCTCAATACTCAATCCTCAGTCATCAATACTCAATCTTCAATACTCAATCCTCAATCCTCAGTCCTCAATCCTCAATCCTCAATCCTCAATCCTCATTCCTCAAACCTCAATCCTCAACCCTCAGTCCTCATCCTCAATTCTCAATACTCAAACTTCAGTCCTCAACCGACAGTTCTCGTCTTCAATCCTCAACACTCAATCCTCATTGCTCAATCTTCAATTATCAATACTCAATCTTCAATCCTCAATCCTCAATCCTCAATCCTCAATCTTCAATCCTCAATCCTCAATCCACAATCCTCAATCCTCATTCTTCAATCCTCAATACCGAATCCTCAATCTTCAATCCTCAATCCTCAATCCTCAATTCTCAATCTTCAATCCTCAACCCTCAATCCTCAATCCTCAATCCTCATTCTTCAATCCTCAATACCCAATCCTCAATCTTCAATCCTCAATCCTCAATCCTCAATCCTCAATCCTCAATCCTCAATACACAATCCTCAATCGTCAATCCTCAATCTTCAATCCTCAATCCCCAATCCTCAATCCTCAATCCTCAATCCTCAATCCTCAATCCTCAGTCCTCAAACCTCAATCCTGAACCCTCAATCCTGAATCCTCAATCTTCATCCCTCAGTCTTCAACAATCAGTTGTCAATCCTCAATACTCAGTAGAATATCCTCAATTCACAGTTCTCAATACGCAGTACTCCATCTGCAATCTTCAGATCTCTATCCTCAACCCTCAATTCTCAATCTTCAATCCTCAACCCTCAATCCTCAATCCTCAATCCTCATTCTTCAGTCCTGAATACCCAATCCTCAATCTTCAATCCTCAATCCTCAATCCTGAATTCTCAATCGTCAATCCTCAGCCCTCAGTCCTCAAACCTCAATCCTCAACCCCCAGCCCTCATCCTGAATCCTCAATCCTCAATCCTCAATCCTCAATCCTCAATCCTCAATGTTCAATCCGCAATACCCAATCCTCAATCTTCAATCCTCAATCCCCAATCCTCAATCCTCAGTCCTCAATCCTCAATCCTCAATCCTCAGTCCTCAAACCTCAATCCTGAATCCTCAATCCTGAATCCTCATTCTTCATCCCTCAGTCCTCAACAATCAGTTGTCAATCCTCAATACTCAGTAGAATATCCTCAATTCACAGTCTTCAATACGCAGTACTCCATCTGCAATCTTCAGATCTCTATCCACAAACATCAATTCTCATCACTCAACCCTGAACGCTCAGTCCTCAATGTTCAATTCTCAATCCTCAATTCTCAATCTTCTATCCTCAATACTGAATCTTCAATCCTCAATCCTCAATCCTCAATCCTCAATCCTCATTCTTCAATCCTCAATACCCAATCCTCAATCTTCAATACTCAATCCTCAATCCTCAATTCTCAATCTTCAATCCTCAATCCTCAATCCTCAATACTCAATCCTCAATCGTCAATCCTCAATCTTCAATACTCAATCTTCAATCCTCAATCCTCAATCCTCAGTACACAACCATCAATCCTCAATTCTCAATACTCAATAGCATATCGTGAATTCTCAGGGTTCAATACTCAAACCTCAATCCTCAACCCTCAGCCCTCAGCCCTCATTCTCCATCCTCAATACTCAATCCTCAATCCTCAATCTTCAATCCCCAATACTCAATCTTCAATCCTCAATCCTCAATCCTCAATCCTCAATCCTCAATCCTCAGTCATCAATAGTCAATCTTCAATACTCAATCTTCAATCTTCAATACACAATCCTCAATCCTCAATCCTCAATCCTCAATCCTCAATCCTCAAACCTCAATCCTCAACCCTCAGTCCTCATCCTCAATTCTCAATTCTCAATCCTCAATCCTCAATCCCCAATCCTCAACTTTCAATCCTCAATCCTCAATCCTCAGTCCTCAATCCTCAACCTTCACTCCTCAATACCCAATCCTCAATCTTCAATCCTCAATCCTCAATCCTCAATCCTCAATCCTCAATCTTCAATCCTCAATACTCAATCCTCAATCCCCAGTCCTCAATCCGCAATGTTCAATCCGCAATACCCAATACTCAATCGTCAATCCTCTATCCCCAATCCTCAATCTTCAATCCTCAATCCTCAATCCTCAATCCTCAATCCTTAAACTTCAATCCTCAATCCTCAATTCTCAATCCTCAGTCGTCAGTCCTCAATCCTCAATCCTCAATCCTCAAACCTCAATCCTCAACCGTCAGTCCTCGTCCTCAATCCTCAACCCTCAATCCTCAGTCCTCAATCTTCAATCCTCAATCCTCAATCCTCAATCCTCAATCGTCAATCCTCAATCCTCAATCCTCAATCTTCAATCCTCAATCCTCAATCCTCAATCCTCAATCCTCAATCTTCAATCCTCAATACTCAATCCTCAATCCCCGGTCCTCAATCCGCAATGTTCAATCCGCAATACCCAATCCTCAATCGTCAATCCTCTATCCCCAATCCTCAATCTTCAATCCTCAATCCTCAATCCTCAATCCTCAATCCTCAAACTTCAATCCTCAATCCTCAATTCTCAATCCTCAATCCTCAATCCTCAGACCTCAAACATCAATACTCAGCCCTCAGTCCTCGTCCCCAATCCACAACCCTCAATCCTCGAACCTCAATCTTCAATCATCAATATTCAATCTTCAACCCTCAATCCTCAATCCGGAATTCTCAATCCTCAATCCTCAATCCTCAATCCTCAATATTCCATCCTCAATCGTCAATCTTCAATCTTCAATACTCAACCTTCAATCCTGAATCATCAATCCTCAATCCCCAATCCTCAATCCTCAATCGTCAGGCTTCAGTACTCAATACTCAATCTTCAATCCTCAATCCTAAATCCTCATTCCTCAATCCTCAATCCTCAATCCTCAATCCTCTATCCTCAATCATCAGTCCTCAATCTTCAATACTCAATCCTCAATCTTCAATCCTCAATACTCAATCCTCTATCCTCAATCCTCAATCCTCAATCTTCAATCCGCAATACCCAATCCTCAATTGTCAATCCTCAATCCCCAATCCTCTATCCTCAATCCTCAATCTTCAATCCTCAATACTCAATCCTCAATCCCCAGTCCTCAATCCGCAATGTTCAATCCGCAATCCTCAATCCTCATTCTTCAATCCTCAATACCCAATCCTCAATCTTCAATCCTCAATCCTCAATCCTCAATTCTCAACCCTCAATCGTCAGTCCTCAGTCCTCAAACCTCAATCCTCAAACCTCAGCCCTCGTCCTCAATCCTCAATCCTCAATCCTCAATCCTCAATACCCAACCATCAATACTCAATTCTCAATACTCTATAGAATATCCTGAATTTTCAGGATTCAATACTCAAACCTCAACCCTCAACCCTCAGCCCTCATGCTGAATCCCCAATCCTCAATCCTCAATCCTCAATATTCAATCCTCTATACTCAGTCTTCAATCCTCAATCCTCAGTCCTCAATCCTCAATCCTCAATCCTCAGTCATCAATCATCAATCTTCAATACTCAATCGTCAATCCTCAGTCCTCAATCCTCAATCCCCAATGCTCGTTCCTCAAACCTCAATCGTCAACCCTCAGTCCTCATCTTCAATTCTCAACTCTCAATCCTCAATCCTCAATACTCAATCTTCAATCCTCCGTCCTCAATCCTCAATCCTCAATCTTCAATCCTCAATCCTCAATCCTCAATCCTCAATCCTCATTCTTCAATCCTCAACGCCCAATCCTCAATCTTCATTCCTCAATCCTCAATCCTCAATTCTCAATCCTCAATCCTCAGTCCTCAAGCCTCAAACATCAATACTCAGCCCTCAGTCCTCGTCCTCAATCCACAACCCTCAATCCTCGATCCTCAATCTTCAATCATCAATATTCAATCTTCAATCCTCAATCCTCAATACTCAATGTTCAATCCTCCATACGCAATCCTCAACCTTCAATCCTCAATCCTCAATACTCAACCTTCAATCCTCAATCCTCAATCCTCAATCCTCAATCCCCAATCCTCAGTCATCAATCCTCAATCTTCAATACCCAATCGTCAATCCTCAGTCCTCAATCTTCAATCCCCTATCCTCGTTCCTCAAACCTCAATCCTCAACCCTTAGTCCTCACCCTCAATTCTCAATTCTCAATCCTCAATCCTCAATCCTCAATCTTCAATCCTCAATAATCAATCTCCAATCCTAGATCCTCAATCCTCAATCCACAACCCTCAATCCTCAATCCTCAATCTTCAATCATCAATACTCAATCTTCAGTCCTCAATCCTCAACCCCCAATCCTCAGTTCTCAATCCTCTATCTTTAATCCTCAATCCTCAATCCTCAATCCTCAATCCTAAACCTTCAACCCTCAATACTCAATCTTCAATCCTCAATCCTCAATCCTCAATCCTCAATCCTCAATCCTCAATCTTCAGTGCTCAATACTCAATCTTCAATCCTCAATCCTCAATCCTCAATCCTCAGTCCTCATTCTTCAATCCTCAACACCCAATCCTCAAACTTCAATTCTCAACCTTCAATCCACAATTCTCAATCCTCAATCCTCAATCCTCATTCCTCAATCCTCATTCTACAATCCTCAACACCGAATCCTCAATCTTCAATCATCAATCCTCGATCCTCAATTCTCAATCGTCAATCCTCAGTCCTCATTCCTCAAACCTCAATCCTCAACCCTCAGCCCTCATCCTCAATCCTCAATCGTCAATCCTCAGTCATCAGCCGTCAAATCTCACACCTCAACCCTCAGACCTCATCCTCAATCCCCAATACTCAATCCTCAATCCTCAATCCTCAATCCCCAATACTCAACTTTCAATCCTCAATCCTCAATACTCAATCCTCAGTCATCAATACTCAATCTTCAATACTCAATCCTCAATCCTCAGTCCTCAATCCTCAATCCTCAATCCTCAATCCTCATTCCTCAAACCTCAATCCTCAACCCTCAGTCCTCATCCTCAATTCTCAATACTCAAACTTCAGTCCTCAACCGACAGTTCTCGTCTTCAATCCTCAACACTCAATCCTCATTGCTCAATCTTCAATTATCAATACTCAATCTTCAATCCTCAATCCTCAATCCTCAATCCTCAATCTTCAATCCTCAATCCTCAATCCACAATCCTCAATCCTCATTCTTCAATCCTCAATACCGAATCCTCAATCTTCAATCCTCAATCCTCAATCCTCAATTCTCAATCTTCAATCCTCAACCCTCAATCCTCAATCCTCAATCCTCATTCTTCAATCCTCAATACCCAATCCTCAATCTTCAATCCTCAATCCTCAATCCTCAATCCTCAATCCTCAATCCTCAATACACAATCCTCAATCGTCAATCCTCAATCTTCAATCCTCAATCCCCAATCCTCAATCCTCAATCCTCAATCCTCAATCCTCAATCCTCAGTCCTCAAACCTCAATCCTGAACCCTCAATCCTGAATCCTCAATCTTCATCCCTCAGTCTTCAACAATCAGTTGTCAATCCTCAATACTCAGTAGAATATCCTCAATTCACAGTTCTCAATACGCAGTACTCCATCTGCAATCTTCAGATCTCTATCCACAAACATCAATTCTCATCACTCAACCCTGAACGCTCAGTCCTCAATGTTCAACTCTCAATCCTCAATTCTCAATCTTCAATCCTCAATACTGAATCTTCAATCCTCAATCCTCAATCCTCAATCCTCAATCCTCATTCTTCAATCCTCAATACCCAATCCTCAATCTTCAATACTCAATCCTCAATCCTCAATTCTCAATCTTCAATCCTCAATCCTCAATCCTCTATCCTCAATCCTCATTCTTCAATCCTGAATACCCAATCCTCAATCTTCAATCCTCAATCCTCAATCCTCAATACTCAATCCTCAATCGTCAATCCTCAATCTTCAATACTCAATCTTCAATCCTCAATCCTCAATCCTCAGTACACAACCATCAATCCTCAATTCTCAATACTCAATAGCATATCGTGAATTCTCAGGGTTCAATACTCAAACCTCAATCCTCAACCCTCAGCCCTCAGCCCTCATTCTCCATCCTCAATACTCAATCCTCAATCCTCAATCTTCAATCCCCAATACTCAATCTTCAATCCTCAATCCTCAATCCTCAATCCTCAATCCTCAATCCTCAGTCATCAACAGTCAATCTTCAATACTCAATCTTCAATCTTCAATACACAATCCTCAATCCTCAATCCTCAATCCTCAATCCTCAATCCTCAAACCTCAATCCTCAACCCTCAGTCCTCATCCTCAATTCTCAATTCTCAATCCTCAATCCTCAATCCCCAATCCTCAACCGTCAATCCTCAATCCTCAATCCTCAGTCCTCAATCCTCAACCTTCACTCATCAATACCCAATCCTCAATCTTCAATCCTCAATCCTCAATCCTCAATCCTCAATCCTCAATCTTCAATCCTCAATACTCAATCCTCAATCCCCAGTCCTCAATCCGCAATGTTCAATCCGCAATACCCAATCCTCAATCGTCAATCCTCTATCCCCAATCCTCAATCTTCAATCCTCAATCCTCAATCCTCAATCCTCAATCCTCAAACTTCAATCCTCAATCCTCAATTCTCAATCCTCAGTCGTCAGTCCTCAATCCTCAATCCTCAATCCTCAAACCTCAATCCTCAACCGTCAGTCCTCGTCCTCAATCCTCAACCCTCAATCCTCAGTCCTCAATCTTCAATCCTCAATCCTCAATCCTCAATCCTCAATCGTCAATCCTCAATCCTCAATCCTCAATCTTCAATCCTCAATCCTCAATCCTCAATCCTCAATCCTCAATCTTCAATCCTCAATACTCAATCCTCAATCCCCAGTCCTCAATCCGCAATGTTCAATCCGCAATACCCAATCCTCAATCGTCAATCCTCTATCCCCAATCCTCAATCTTCAATCCTCAATCCTCAATCCTCAATCCTCAATCCTCAAACTTCAATCCTCAATACTCAATTCTCAATCCTCAATCCTCAATCCTCAGACCTCAAACATCAATACTCAGCCCTCAGTCCTCGTCCTCAGTCCACAACCCTCAATCCTCGATCCTCAATCTTCAATCATCAATATTCAATCTTCAATCCTCAATCCTCAATACTCAATGTTCAATCCTCCATACGCAATCCTCAACTTTCAATCCTCAATCCTCAATACTCAACCTTCAATCCTCAATCCTCAATACTCAATCCTCAATCCTCAATCCTCAATCCTCAATCCTCAGTCATCAATCCTCAATCTTCAATACCCAATCGTCAATCCTCAGTCCTCAATCTTCAATCCCCTATCCTCGTTCCTCAAACCTCAATCCTCAACCCTTAGTCCTCACCCTCAATTCTCAATTCTCAACCCTTAGTCCTCACCCTCAATTCTCAATTCTCAATCCTCAATCCTCAATCCTCAATCATCAATGCTCAATCCTCAATCCTCAATTCTCAATCCTCAATCCTCAATCCTCAGACCTCAAACATCAATACTCAGCCCTCAGTCCTCGTCCTCAATCCACAACCCTCAATCCTCGATCCTCAATCTTCAATCATCAATATTCAATCTTCAACCCTCAATCCTCAATACTCAATGTTCAATCCTCCATACGCAATCCTCAACCTTCAATCCTCAATCCTCAATACTCAACCTTCAATCCTCAATCCTCAATCCTCAATCCTCAATCCTCAATCCTCAGTCATCAATCCTCAATCTTCAATACCCAATCGTCAATCCTCAGTCCTCAATCTTCAATCCCCTATCCTCGTTCCTCAAACCTCAATCCTCAACCCTTAGTCCTCACCCTCAATTCTCAATTCTCAATCCTCAATCCTCAATCCTCAATCTTCAATCCTCAATAATCAATCTCCAATCCTAGATCCTCAATCCTCAATCCACAACCCTCAATCCTCAATCCTCAATCTTCAATCATCAATACTCAATCTTCAGTCCTCAATCCTCAACCCCCAATCCTCAGTCCTCAATCCTCTATCTTTAATCCTCAATCCTCAATCCTCAGTCCTCAATCCTAAACCTTCAACCCTCAATACTCAATCTTCAATCCTCAATCCTCAATCATCAATCCTCAATCCTCAATCCTCAATCTTCAGTGCTCAATACTCAATCTTCAATCCTCAATCCTCAATCCTCAATCCTCAGTCCTCATTCTTCAATCCTCAACACCCAATCCTCAATCTTCAATTCTCAACCTTCAATCCACAATTCTCAATCCTCAATCCTCAATCCTCAATCCTCAATCCTCATTCTACAATCCTCAACACCGAATCCTCAATCTTCAATCATCAATCCTCGATCCTCAATTCTCAATCCTCAATCCTCAGTCCTCATTCCTCAAACCTCAATCCTCAACCCTCAGCCCTCATCCTCAATCCTCAATCGTCAATCCTCAGTCATCAGCCGTCAAATCTCACCCCTCAACCCTCAGACCTCATCCTCAATCCCCAATACTCAATCCTCAATCCTCAATCCTCAATCCCCAATACTCAACTTTCAATCCTCAATCCTCAATACTCAATCCTCAGTCATCAATACTCAATCTTCAATACTCAATCCTCAATCCTCAGTCCTCAATCCTCAATCCTCAATCCTCAATCCTCATTCCTCAAACCTCAATCCTCAACCCTCAGTCCTCATCCTCAATTCTCAATACTCAAACTTCAGTCCTCAACCGACAGTTCTCGTCTTCAATCCTCAACACTCAATCCTCATTGCTCAATCTTCAATTATCAATACTCAATCTTCAATCCTCAATCCTCAATCCTCAATCCTCAATCTTCAATCCTCAATCCTCAATCCACAATCCTCAATCCTCATTCTTCAATCCTCAATACCGAATCCTCAATCTTCAATCCTCAATCCTCAATCCTCAATTCTCAATCTTCAATCCTCAACCCTCAATCCTCAATCCTCAATCCTCATTCTTCAATCCTCAATACCCAATCCTCAATCTTCAATCCTCAATCCTCAATCCTCAATCCTCAATCCTCTATCCTCAATACACAATCCTCAATCGTCAATCCTCAATCTTCAATCCTCAATCCCCAATCCTCAATCCTCAATCCTCAATCCTCAATCCTCAATCCTCAGTCCTCAAACCTCAATCCTGAACCCTCAATCCTGAATCCTCAATCTTCATCCCTCAGTCTTCAACAATCAGTTGTCAATCCTCAATACTCAGTAGAATATCCTCAATTCACAGTTCTCAATACGCAGTACTCCATCTGCAATCTTCAGATCTCTATCCACAAACATCAATTCTCATCACTCAACCCTGAACGCTCAGTCCTCAATGTTCAATTCTCAATCCTCAATTCTCAATCTTCAATCCTCAATACTGAATCTTCAATCCTCAATCCTCAATCCTCAATCCTCAATCCTCATTCTTCAATCCTCAATACCCAATCCTCAATCTTCAATACTCAATCCTCAATCCTCAATTCTCAATCTTCAATCCTCAATCCTCAATCCTCTATCCTCAATCCTCATTCTTCAATCCTGAATACCCAACCCTCGGTCTTCAATCCTCAATCCTCAATCCTCAATACTCAATCCTCAATCGTCAATCCTCAATCTTCAATACTCAATCTTCAATCCTCAATCCTCAATCCTCAGTACACAACCATCAATCCTCAATTCTCAATACTCAATAGCATATCGTGAATTCTCAGGTTTCAATACTCAAACCTCAATCCTCAACCCTCAGCCCTCAGCCCTCATTCTCCATCCTCAATACTCAATCCTCAATCCTCAATCTTCAATCCCCAATACTCAATCTTCAATCCTCAATCCTCAATCCTCAATCCTAAATCCTCAATCCTCAGTCATCAATAGTCAATCTTCAATACTCAATCTTCAATCTTCAATACACAATCCTCAATCCTCAATCCTCAATCCTCAATCCTCAATCCTCAAACCTCAATCCTCAACCCTCAGTCCTCATCCTCAATTATCAATTCTCAATCCTCAATCCTCAATCCCCAATCCTCAACCTTCAATCCTCAATCCTCAATCCTCAGTCCTCAATCCTCAACCTTCACTCATCAATACCCAATCCTCAATCTTCAATCCTCAATCCTCAATCCTCAATCCTCAATCCTCAATCTTCAATCCTCAATACTCAATCCTCTATCCCCAGTCCTCAATCCGCAATGTTCAATCCGCAATACCCAATCCTCAATCGTCAATCCTCTATCCCCAATCCTCAATCTTCAATACTCAATCCTCAATCCTCAATCCTCAATCCTCAAACTTCAATCCTCAATCCTCAATTCTCAATCCTCAGTCGTCAGTACTCAATCCTCAATCCTCAATCCTCAAACCTCAATCCTCAACCGTCAGTCCTCGTCCTCAATCCTCAACCCTCAATCCTCAGTCCTCAATCTTCAATCCTCAATCCTCAATCCTCAATTCTCAATCGTCAATCCTCAATCCTCAATCCTCAATCTTCAATCCTCAATCCTCAATCCTCAATCCTCAATCCTCAATCTTCAATCCTCAATACTCAATCCTCAATCCCCAGTCCTCAATCCGCAATGTTCAATCCGCAATACCCAATCCTCAATCGTCAATCTTCTATCCCCAATCCTCAATCTTCAATCCTCAATCCTCAATCCTCAATCCTCAATCCTCAAACTTCAATCCTCAATCCTCAATTCTCAATCCTCAGTCCTCAATCCTCAGACCTCAAACATCAATACTCAGCCCTCAGTCCTCGTCCTCAATCCACAACCCTCAATCCTCGATCCTCAATCTTCAATCATCAATATTCAATCTTCAATCCTCAATCCTCAATACTCAATGTTCAATCCTCCATACGCAATCCTCAACCTTCAATCCTCAATCCTCAATACTCAACCTTCAATCCTCAATCCTCAATACTCAATCCTCAATCCTCAATCCTCAGTCATCAATCCTCAATCTTCAATACTCAATCGTCAATCCTCAGTCCTCAATCTTCAATCCCCTATCCTCGTTCCTCAAACCTCAATCCTCAACCCTTAGTCCTCACCCTCAATTCTCAATTCTCAATCCTCAATCCTCAATCCTCAATCTTCAATCCTCAATAATCAATCTCCAATCCTAGATCCTCAATCCCCAATCCTCAATCCTTAATCCTCAGTCTTCAATCCTCAATCCCCAGTCCTCAAACTTCAATCCTCAATGCTCAATCCTCAATCCTCAGTCCTCAGTCCTCAATCATCAATCCTCAACCCTCAAACCTCAAACCTCAACCGTCAGTCCTCGTCCTCAATCCTCAACACTCAATCCTCAATCCTCAACCTTCAATCCCCAATACTCAATCTTCAATTCTCAATCCTCAATCCTCAATCCTCAACCTTCAATCCTCAATCCTCAATCCTCAATCCTCAGTCATCAATCCTCAATCCTCAATCCTCAACATTCAATCCTCAATACTCAATCTTCAACCCTCAATCCTCAATCCCGAATTCTCAATCCTCAATCCTCAATCCTCAATACTCAATATTCCATCCTCAATCCTCAATCTTCAATCCTCAATACTCAACCTTCAATCCTGAATCATCAATCCTCAATCCCCAATCCTCAATCCTCAATCGTCAGGCTTCAGTACTCAATACTCAATCTTCAATCCTCAATCCTAAATCCTCATTCCTCAATCCTCAATCCTCAATCCTCTATCCTCAATCATCAATCCTCAATCTTCAATACTCAATCCTCAATCTTCAATCCTCAATACTCAATCCTCTATCCTCAAACCTCAATCCTCAATGTTCAATCCGCAATACCCAATCCTCAATTGTCAATCCTCAATCCCCAATCCTCAATCTTCAATCCTCAACCCTCAATCCTCAATCCTCAATCCTCAATACTCAATCCTCAATCCTCAATCCTCAATCCTCAATGTTCAATCCGGAATACCCAATCCTCAATCTTCAATCCTCAATCCTCAATCCCCAATCCTCAATCCTTAATCTTCAATCCTCAATACTCAATCTTCAATCCTCAATCCTCAATCCTCGGTCCTCAATCCTCAATCGTCAATCTCCATTCCTGAATAATCAATATTCAATCCTCAATCCTCAATCCTCAATCCTCAATCCTCAATCCTCAACCCTCATTCTTCAATCCTCAATACCCAATCCTCAATCTTCAATCCTCAATCCTCAATCCTCAATTCTCAACCCTCAATCGTCAGTCCTCAGTCCTCAAACCTCAATCCTCAAACCCCAGCCCTCGTCCTCAATCCTCAATCCTCAATCCTCAATCCTCAATACCCAACCATCAATCCTCAATTCTCAATACTCAATAGAATATCCTGAATTTTCAGGATTCAATACTCAAACCTCAACCCTCAACCCTCAGCCCTCATCCTCAATCCCCAATCCTCAATCCTCAATCCTCAATATTCAATCCTCTATACTCAATCTTCAATCCTCAATCCTCAATCCTCAATCCTCAATCCTCAATCCTCAATCCTCAGTCATCAATCATCAATCTTCAATACTCAATCGTCAATCCTCAGTCCTCAATCCTCAATCCCCAATGCTCGCTCCTCAAACCTCAATCCTCAACCCTCAGTCCTCACCTTCAATTCTCAACTCTCAATCCTCAATCCTCAATCCTCAACCTTCAATCCTCAATCCTCAATCCTCAATCCTCAATCTTCAATCCTCAGTCCTCATTCCCCAATCCTCAATCCTCATTCTTCAATCCTCAATCCTCGTTCTTCTATCCTCAATACCCAATCCTCAATCTTCAATCCTCAATCCTCAATCCTCAACCCTCAATCCTCAATCCACAATCCTCAATACTCAATCCTCGATCTTCAATCCCCAATACTCAATCTTCAATCCTCAATCCTCAATCCTCAATCCTCAATTCTCAATCATCAATCGTCAGGCTTCAGTACTCAATACTCAATCTTCAATCCTCAATCCTCAATCCTCAATCCTCATTCTTCAATCCTCAATACCCAATCCTCAATCTTCAATACTCAATCCTCAATCCTCAATTCTCAATACTCAATAGAATATCCTGAATTTTCAGTATTCAATGCTCAAACCTCAACCCTCAACCCTCAGCCCTCATCCTCAATCCTCAATCCTTAATCCTCAATCCTCAATATTCAATCCTCAATACTCAATCTTCAATCCTCAATCCTCAATCCTCAATCCTCAATCCTCAACACTCAATCCTCGATCCTCAATCTTCAACCATCAATATTCAATTTTCAATACTCAATCGTCAATCCTCAATACTCATTCCTCAATCCTCAATGTTCAATCCTCAATACCCAATCCTCAATCTTCTATCCTCAATCCTCAATCCTCAATCCTCAATCCTCAATCCTCAATCTTCAGTCCTCAAACCTCAATCCTTATTCCTCAATACGGAATCCTCAATCTTCAGCCCTCAGTCCTCAACAATCAGTTGTCAATCCCCATTCCTCAGTAGAATATCCTCAATTCACAGGTTTCAATACTCAATACTCAACATGCAATCTTAAAATCTCTATCTACAAACATCAATCCTCATCACTCAACCCTCAACACTCAGTCCCCAGTCCTCAAACTTCAATCCTCAATCCTCAATCCTCAATCCTCAATCCTCAATCTTCAATCCTGAATACTCAATCTTCAATCCTCGGTCCTCAATCCTCAATCGTCAATCTCCAATCCTGAATACTCAACCTTCAATCCTCAATCCTCAATCCTCGATTCCCAACCATCAATCCTCAATTCCCAATACTCAATAGAATATCCTGAATTTTCAGTATTCAATGCTCAAACCTCAACCCTCAACCCTCAGCCCTCATCCTCAATCCTCAATCCTCAATCCTCAATCCTCAATATTCAATCCTCAATACTCAATCTTCAATCCTCAATCCTCAATCCTCAATCCTCAATCCTCAATACACAATCCTCAATCGTCAATCCTCAATCTTCAATACTCAATCCCCAATCCTCAATCCTCAATCCTCAATGCTCAACCATCAACCCTCAATTCTCAATACTCAATAGAATATCCTGAATTCTCAGGGTTCAATACTCAAACCTCAATCCTCAACCCTCAGCCCTCAGCCCTCATTCTCCATCCTCAATCCTCAATCCTCAATCCTCAATCTTCAATCCCCAATACTCAATCTTCAATCCACAATCCTCAATACTCAATCCTCAATCCTCAATCCTCAGTCATCAATACTCAATCTTCAATACTCAATCTTCAATCCTCAATACACAATCCTCAATCCTCAATCCTCAATCCTCAATCCTCAAACCTCAATCCTCAACCCTCAGTCCTCATCCTCAATTCCCAATTCTCAATCCTCAATCCTCAATCCCCAATCCTCAACCTTCAATACTCAATCCTCAAACCTCAGTCCTCAATCCTCAACCTTCAATCCTCAATACTCAATCTTCAATCTTCAATCCTCAATCCTCAATCCTCAATCCTCAATTCTCAATTCTCAATCCTCAATCTTCAATCCTTAATACTCAATTTTCAATCCTCAATCCTCAATCCTCAATCCTCAATCCTCAATCCTCAATCGTCAATCCTCAATCCTCATTCCTCAATCTTCAATCCTCAATCCTCAATCCTCAATCCTCAATCCTCAATCTTCAATCCTCAATACTCAATCCTCAATCCACAGTCCTCAATCCGCAATGTTCAATCCGCAATACCCAATCCTCAATCGTCAATCCTCTATCCCCAATCCTCAATCTTCAATCCTCAATCCTCAATCCTCAATCCTCAATCCTCAATACTCAATCCTCAATCCCCAATACTCAACTTTCAATCCTCAATCCTCAATCCTCAATCTTCAATCCTCAATACTCAATCCTCAATCCTCAATCCTCAATCGTCAGTCTTCAATCCTCAATACTCAATCTTCAATCCTCAATCCTCAATCCTCAATCCTCAATCCTCATTCTACAATCCTCAACACCGAATCCTCAATCTTCAATCATCAATCCTCGATCCTCAATTCTCAATCCTCAATCCTCAGTCCTCATTCCTCAAACCTCAATCCTCAACCCTCAGCCCTCATCCTCAATCCTCAATCGTCAATCCTCAGTCATCAGCCGTCAAATCTCAACCCTCAACCCTCAGTCCTCATCCTCAATTCTCAATACTCAAACTTCAGTCCTCAACCGACAGTTCTCGTCTTCAATCCTCAACACTCAATCCTCATTGCTCAATCTTCAATTATCAATACTCAATCTTCAATCCTCAATCCTCAATCCTCAATCCTCAATCTTCAATCCTCAATCCTCAATCCACAATCCTCAATCCTCATTCTTCAATCCTCAATACCGAATCCTCAATCTTCAATCCTCAATCTTCAATCCTCAATTCTCAATCTTCAATCCTCAACCCTCAATCCTCAATCCTCAATCCTCATTCTTGAATCCTCAATACCCAATCCTCAATCTTCAATCCTCAATCCTCAATCCTCAATTCTCAATCGTCAATCCTCAGCCCTCAGCCCTCAGCCCTCATTCTCCATCCTCAATACTCAATCCTCAATCCTCAATCTTCAATCCCCAATACTCAATCTTCAATCCTCAATCCTCAATCCTCAATCCTCAATCCTCAATCCTCAGTCATCAATAGTCAATCTTCAATACTCAATCTTCAATCTTCAATACACAATCCTCAATCCTCAATCCTCAATCCTCAATCCTCAATCCTCAAACCTCAATCCTCAACCCTCAGTCCTCATCCTCAATTCTCAATTCTCAATCCTCAATCCTCAATCCCCAATCCTCAACTTTCAATCCTCAATCCTCAATCCTCAGTCCTCAATCCTCAACCTTCACTCCTCAATACCCAATCCTCAATCTTCAATCCTCAATCCTCAATCCTCAATCCTCAATCCTCAATCTTCAATCCTCAATACTCAATCCTCAATCCCCAGTCCTCAATCCGCAATGTTCAATCCGCAATACCCAATCCTCAATCGTCAATCCTCTATCCCCAATCCTCAATCTTCAATCCTCAATCCTCAATCCTCAATCCTCAATCCTTAAACTTCAATACTCAATCCTCAATTCTCAATCCTCAGTCGTCAGTCCTCAATCCTCAATCCTCAATCCTCAAACCTCAATCCTCAACCGTCAGTCCTCGTCCTCAATCCTCAACCCTCAATCCTCAGTCCTCAATCTTCAATACTCAATCCTCAATCCTCAATCCTCAATCGTCAATCCTCAATCCTCTATCCTCAATCTTCAATCCTCAATCCTCAATCCTCAATCCTCAATCCTCAATCTTCAATCCTCAATACTCAATCCTCAATCCCCAGTCCTCAATCCGCAATGTTCAATCCGCAATACCCAATCCTCAATCGTCAATCCTCTATCCCCAATCCTCAATCTTCAATCCTCAATCCTCAATCCTCAATCCTCAATCCTCAAACTTCAATCCTCAATCCTCAATTCTCAATCCTCAATCCTCAATCCTCAGACCTCAAACATCAATACTCAGCCCTCAGTCCTCGTCCCCAATCCACAACCCTCAATCCTCGATCCTCAATCTTCAATCATCAATATTCAATCTTCAATCCTCAATCCTCAATACTCAATGTTCAATCCTCCATACGCAATCCTCAATCTTCAATCCTCAATCCTCAATACTCAACCTTCAATCCTCAATCCTCAATCCTCAATCCTCAATCCTCAATCCTCAGTCATCAATCCTCAATCTTCAATACTCAATCGTCAATCCTCAGTCCTCAATCTTCAATCCCCTATCCTCGTTCCTCAAACCTCAATCCTCAAGCCTTAGTCCTCACCCTCAATTCTCAATTCTCAATCCTCAATCCTCAATCCTCAATCTTCAATCCTCAATAATCAATCTCCAATCCTAGATCCTCAATCCCCAATCCTCAATCCTTAATCCTCAACCTTCAATCCCCAATCCCCAGTCCTCAAACTTCAATCCTCAATGCTCAATGCTCAATCATCAGTTCTCAGTCCTCAATCATCAATCCTCAATCCTCAAACCTCAAACCTCAACCGTCAGTCCTCGTCCTCAATCCTCAACACTCAATCCTCAATCCTCAACCTTCAATCCCCAATACTCAATCTTCAATTCTCAATCCTCAATCCTCAATCCTCAATCTTCAATCCTCAATCCTCAATCCTCAATCCTCAGTCATCAATCCTCAATCCTCAATCCTCAACATTCAATCCTCAATACTCAATCTTCAACCCTCAATCCTCAATCCGGAATACTCAATCCTCAATCCTCAATCCTCAATCCTCAATATTCCATCCTCAATCGTCAATCTTCAATCCTCAATACTCAACCTTCAATCCTGAATCATCAATCCTCAATCCCCAATCCTCAATCCTCAATCGTCAGGCTTCAGTACTCAATACTCAATCTTCAATCCTCAATCCTAAATCATCATTCCTCAATCCTCAATCCTCAATCCTCAATCCTCTATCCTCAATCATCAGTCCTCAATCTTCAATACTCAATCCTCAATCTTCAATCCTCAATACTCAATCCTCTATCCTCAATCCTCAATCCTCAATGTTCAATCCGCAATACCCAATCCTCAATTGTCAATCCTCAATCCCCAATCCTCTATCCTCAATCCTCAATCTTCAATCCTCAATACTCAATCCTCAATCCCCAGTCCTCAATCCGCAATGTTCAATCCGCAATCCTCAATCCTCATTCTTCAATCCTCAATACCCAATCCTCAATCTTCAATCCTCAATCCTCAATCCTCAATTCTCAACCCTCAATCGTCAGTCCTCAGTCCTCAAACCTCAATCCTCAAACCTCAGCCCTCGTCCTCAATCCTCAATCCTCAATCCTCAATCCTCAATACCCAACCATCAATCCTCAATTCTCAATACTCAATAGAATATCCTGAATTTTCAGGATTCAATACTCAAACCTCAACCCTCAACCCTCAGCCCTCATGCTCAATCCCCAATCCTCAATCCTCAATCCTCAATATTCAATCCTCTATACTCAGTCTTCAATCCTCAATCCTCAGTCCTCAATCCTCAATCCTCAATCCTCAGTCATCAATCATCAATCTTCAATACTCAATCGTGAATCCTCAGTCCTCAATCCTCAATCCCCAATGCTCGTTCCTCAAACCTCAATCGCCAACCCTCAGTCCTCATCTTCAATTCTCAACTCTCAATCCTCAATCCTCAATCCTCAATCCTCAATCTTCAGTCCTCCGTCCTCAATCCTCAATCCTCAATCTTCAATCCTCAATCCTCAATCCTCAATCCTCAATCCTCATTCTTCAATCCTCAACGCCCAATCCTCAATCTTCATTCCTCAATCCTCAATCCTCAATTCTCAATCCTCAATCCTCAGTCCTCAAGCCTCAAACCTCAATCCTCAACCCTTAGTCCTCACCCTCATTCTCAATTCTCAATCCTCAATCCTCAATCCTCAATCATCAATGCTCAATCCTCAATCCTCAATTCTCAATCCTCAATCCTCAATCCTCAGACCTCAAACATCAATACTCAGCCCTCAGTCCTCGTCCTCAATCCACAACCCTCAATCCTCGATCCTCAATCTTCAATCATCAATATTCAATCTTCAATCCTCAATCCTCAATACTCAATGTTCAATCCTCCATACGCAATCCTCAACCTTCAATCCTCAATCCTCAATACTCAACCTTCAATCCTCAATCCTCAATCCTCAATCCTCAATCCTCAATCCTCAGTCATCAATCCTCAATCTTCAATACCCAATCGTCAATCCTTAGTCCTCAATCTTCAATCCCCTATCCTCGTTCCTCAAACCTCAATCCTCAACCCTTAGTCCTCACCCTCAATTCTCAATTCTCAATCCTCAATCCTCAATCCTCAATCTTCAATCCTCAATAATCAATCTCCAATCCTAGATCCTCAATCCTCAATCCACAACCCTCAATCCTCAATCCTCAATCTTCAATCATCAATACTCAATCTTCAGTCCTCAATCCTCAACCCCCAATCCTAAGTCCTCAATCCTCTATCTTTAATCCTCAATCCTCAATCCTCAATCCTCAATCCTCAATCCCCAATCTTCAGTGCTCAATACTCAATCTTCAATCCTCAATCCTCAATCCTCAATCCTCAATCCTCAATCCCCAATCTTCAGTGCTCAATACTCAATCTTCAATCCTCAATCCTCAATCCTCAATCCTCAGTCCTCATTCTTCAATCCTCAACACCCAATCCTCAATCTTCAATTCTCAACCTTCAATCCACAATTCTCAATCCTCAATCCTCAATCCTCAATCCTCAATCCTCATTCTACAATCCTCTACACCGAATCCTCAATCTTCAATCATCAATCCTCGATCCTCAATTCTCAATCCTCAATCCTCAGTCCTCATTCCTCAAACCTCAATCCTCAACCCTCAGCCCTCATCCTCAATCCTCAATCGTCAATCCTCAGTCATCAGCCGTCAAATCTCACCCCTCAACCCTCAGACCTCATCCTCAATCCCCAATACTCAATCCTCAATCCTCAATCCTCAATCCCCAATACTCAACTTTCAATCCTCAATCCTCAATACTCAATCCTCAGTCATCAATACTCAATCTTCAATACTCAATCCTCAACCCTCAGTCCTCAATCCTCAATCCTCAATCCTCAATCCTCATTCCTCAAACCTCAATCCTCAACCCTCAGTCCTCATCCTCAATTCTCAATACTCAAACTTCAGTCCTCAACCGACAGTTCTCGTCTTCAATCCTCAACACTCAATCCTCATTGCTCAATCTTCAATTATCAATACTCAATCTTCAATCCTCAATCCTCAATCCTCAATCCTCAATCTTCAATCCTCAATCCTCAATCCACAATCCTCAATCCTCATTCTTCAATCCTCAATACCGAATCCTCAATCTTCAATCCTCAATCCTCAATCCTCAGTTCTCAATCTTCAATCCTCAACCCTCAATCCTCAATCCTCAATCCTCATTCTTCAATCCTCAATACCCAATCCTCAATCTTCAATCCTCAACCCTCAATCCTCAATCCTCAATCCTCAATCCTCAATACACAATCCTCAATCGTCAATCCTCAATCTTCAATCCTCAATCCCCAATCCTCAATCCTCAATCCTCAATCCTCAATCCTCAATCCTCAGTCCTCAAACCTCAATCCTGAACCCTCAATCCTGAATCCTCAATCTTCATCCCTCAGTCTTCAACAATCAGTTGTCAATCCTCAATACTCAGTAGAATATCCTCAATTCACAGTTCTCAATACGCAGTACTCCATCTGCAATCTTCAGATCTCTATCCACAAACATCAATTCTCATCACTCAACCCTGAACGCTCAGTCCTCAATGTTCAATTCTCAATCCTCAATTCTCAATCTTCAATCCTCAATACTGAATCTTCAATCCTCAATCCTCAATCCTCAATCCTCAATCCTCAATCCTCATCCTTCAATCCTCAATACCCAATCCTCAATCTTCAATACTCAATCCTCAATCCTCAATTCTCAATCTTCAATCCTCAATCCTCAATCCTCTATCCCCAATCCTCAATCTTCAATCCTCAATCCTCAATCCTCAATCCTCAATCCTCAAACTTCAATCCTCAATCCTCAATTCTCAATCCTCAGTCGTCAGTCCTCAATCCTCAATCCTCAACCCTCAATCCTCAGTCCTCAATCTTCAATCCTCAATCCTCAATCCTCAATCCTCAATCGTCAATCCTCAATCCTCAATCCTCAATCTTCAATCCGCAATCCTCAATCCTCAATCCTCAATCCTCAATCTTCAATCCTCAATACTCAATCCTCAATCCCCAGTCCTCAATCCGCAATGTTCAATCCGCAATACCCAATCCTCAATCGTCAATCCTCTATCCCCAATCCTCAATCTTCAATCCTCAATCCTCAATCCTCAATCCTCAATCCTCAAACTTCAATCCTCAATACTCAATTCTCAATCCTCAATCCTCAATCCTCAGACCTCAAACATCAATACTCAGCCCTCAGTCCTCGTCCTCAATCCACAACCCTCAATCCCCGATCCTCAATCTTCAATCATCAATATTCAATCTTCAATCCTCAATCCTCAATACTCAATGTTCAATCCTCCATACGCAATCCTCAACCTTCAATCCTCAATCCTCAATACTCAACCTTCAATCCTCAATCCTCAATACTCAATCCTCAATCCTCAATCCTCAATCCTCAATCCTCAGTCATCAATCCTCAATCTTCAATACCCAATCGTCAATCCTCAGTCCTCAATCTTCAATCCCCTATCCTCGTTCCTCAAACCTCAATCCTCAACCCTTAGTCCTCACCCTCAATTCTCAATTCTCAACCCTTAGTCCTCACCCTCAATTCTCAATTCTCAATCCTCAATCCTCAATCCTCAATCATCAATGCTCAATCCTCAATCCTCAATTCTCAATCCTCAATCCTCAATCCTCAGACCTCAAATATCAATACTCAGCCCTCAGTCCTCGTCCTCAATCCACAACCCTCAATCCTCGATCCTCAATCTTCAATCATCAATATTCAATCTTCAACCCTCAATCCTCAGTACTCAATGTTCAATCCTCCATACGCAATCCTCAACCTTCAATACTCAATCCTCAATACTCAACCTTCAATCCTCAATCCTCAATCCTCAATCCTCAATCCTCAATCCTCAGTCATCAATCCTCAATCTTCAATACCCAAGCGTCAATCCTCAGTCCTCAATCTTCAATCCCCTATCCTCGTTCCTCAAACCTCAATCCTCAACCCTTAGTCCTCACCCTCAATTCTCAATTCTCAATCCTCAATCCTCAATCCTCAATCTTCAATCCTCAATAATCAATCTCCAATCCTAGATCCTCAATCCTCAATCCACAACCCTCAATCCTCAATCCTCAATCTTCAATCATCAATACTCAATCTTCAGTCCTCAATCCTCAACCCCCAATCCTCAGTCCTCAATCCTCTATCTTTAATCCTCAATCTTCAATCCTCAATCCTCAATCCTCAATCCTCAATCCTCAATCCTCAATCTTCAGTGCTCAATACTCAATCTTCAATCCTCAATCCTCAATCCTCAATCCTCAGTCCTCATTCTTCAATCCTCAACACCCAATCCTCAATCTTCAATTCTCAACCTTCAATCCACAATTCTCAATACTCAATCCTCAATCCTCAATCCTCAATCCTCATTCTACAATCCTCTACACCGAATCCTCAATCTTCAATCATCAATCCTCGATCCTCAATTCTCAATCCTCAATCCTCAGTCCTCATTCCTCAAACCTCAATCCTCAACCCTCAGCCCTCATCCTCAATCCTCAATCGTCAATCCTCAGTCATCAGCCGTCAAATCTCACCCCTCAACCCTCAGACCTCATCCTCAATCCCCAATACTCAATCCTCAATCCTCAATCCTCAATCCCCAATACTCAACTTTCAATCCTCAGTCCTCAATACTCAATCCTCAGTCATCAATACTCAATCTTCAATACTCAATCCTCAATCCTCAGTCCTCAATCCTCAATCCTCAATCCTCAATCCTCATTCCTCAAACCTCAATCCTCAACCCTCAGTCCTCATCCTCAATTCTCAATACTCAAACTTCAGTCCTCAACCGACAGTTCTCGTCTTCAATCCTCAACACTCAATCCTCATTGCTCAATCTTCAATTATCAATACTCAATCTTCAATCCTCAATCCTCAATCCTCAATCCTCAATCTTCAATCCTCAATCCTCAATCCACAATCCTCAATCCTCATTCTTCAATCCTCAATACCGAATCCTCAATCTTCAATCCTCAATCCTCAATCCTCAATTCTCAATCTTCAATCCTCAACCCTCAATCCTCAATCCTCAATCCTCATTCTTCAATCCTCAATACCCAATCCTCAATCTTCAATCCTCAATCCTCAATCCTCAATCCTCAATCCTCAATCCTCAATACACAATCCTCAATCGTCAATCCTCAATCTTCAATCCTCAATCCCCAATCCTCAATCCTCAATCCTCAATCCTCAATCCTCAATCCTCAGTCCTCAAACCTCAATCCTGAACCCTCAATCCTGAATCCTCAATCTTCATCCCTCAGTCTTCAACAATCAGTTGTCAATCCTCAATACTCAGTAGAATATCCTCAATTCACAGTTCTCAATACGCAGTACTCCATCTGCAATCTTCAGATCTCTATCCACAAACATCAATTCTCATCACTCAACCCTGAACGCTCAGTCCTCAATGTTCAATTCTCAATCCTCAATTCTCAATCTTCAATCCTCAATACTGAATCTTCAATCCTCAATCCTCAATCCTCAATCCTCAATCCTCATTCTTCAATCCTCAATACCCAATCCTCAATCTTCAATACTCAATCCTCAATCCTCAATTCTCAATCTTCAATCCTCAATCCTCAATCCTCTATCCTCAATCCTCATTCTTCAATCCTGAATACCCAATCCTCAATCTTCAATCCTCAATCCTCAATCCTCAATACTCAATCCTCAATCGTCAATCCTCAATCTTCAATACTCAATCTTCAATCCTCAATCCTCAATCCTCAGTACACAACCATCAATCCTCAATTCTCAATACTCAATAGCATATCGTGAATTCTCAGGGTTCAATACTCAAACCTCAATCCTCAACCCTCAGCCCTCAGCCCTCATTCTCCATCCTCAATACTCAATCCTCAATCCTCAATCTTCAATCCCCAATACTCAATCTTCAATCCTCAATCCTCAATCCTCAATCCTCAATCCTCAATCCTCAGTCATCAATAGTCAATCTTCAATACTCAATCTTCAATCTTCAATACACAATCCTCAATCCTCAATCCTCAATCCTCAATCCTCAATCCTCAAACCTCAATCCTCAACCCTCAGTCCTCATCCTCAATTCTCAATTCTCAATCCTCAATCCTCAATCCCCAATCCTCAACCTTCAATCCTCAATCCTCAATCCTCAGTCCTCAATCCTCAACCTTCACTCATCAATACCCAATCCTCAATCTTCAATCCTCAATCCTCAATCCTCAATCCTCAATCCTCAATCTTCAATCCTCAATACTCAATCCTCTATCCCCAGTCCTCAATCCGCAATGTTCAATCCGCAATACCCAATCCTCAATCGTCAATCCTCTATCCCCAATCCTCAATCTTCAATCCTCAATCCTCAATCCTCAATCCTCAATCCTCAAACTTCAATCCTCAATCCTCAATTCTCAATCCTCAGTCGTCAGTCCTCAATCCTCAATCCTCAATCCTCAAACCTCAATCCTCAACCGTCAGTCCTCGTCCTCAATCCTCAACCCTCAATCCTCAGTCCTCAATCTTCAATCCTCAATCCTCAATCCTCAATCCTCAATCGTCAATCCTCAATCCTCAATCCTCAATCTTCAATCCTCAATCCTCAATCCTCAATCCTCAATCCTCAATCTTCAATCCTCAATACTCAATCCTCAATCCCCAGTCCTCAATCCGCAATGTTCAATCCGCAATACCCAATCCTCAATCGTCAATCTTCTATCCCCAATCCTCAATCTTCAATCCTCAATCCTCAATCCTCAATCCTCAATCCTCAAACTTCAATCCTCAATCCTCAATTCTCAATCCTCAATCCTCAATCCTCAGACCTCAAACATCAATACTCAGCCCTCAGTCCTCGTCCTCAATCCACAACCCTCAATCCTCGATCCTCAATCTTCAATCATCAATATTCAATCTTCAATCCTCAATCCTCAATACTCAATGTTCAATCCTCCATACGCAATCCTCAACCTTCAATCCTCAATCCTCAATACTCAATACTCAATCCTCAATCCCCAGTCCTCAATCCGCAATGTTCAATCCGCAATCCTCAATCCTCATTCTTCAATCCTCAATACCCAATCCTCAATCTTCAATCCTCAATCCTCAATCCTCAATTCTCAACCCTCAATCGTCAGTCCTCAGTCCTCAAACCTCAATCCTCAAACCTCAGCCCTCGTCCTCAATCCTCAATCCTCAATCCTCAATCCTCAATACCCAACCATCAATCCTCAATTCTCAATACTCAATAGAATATCCTGAATTTTCAGGATTCAATACTCAAACCTCAACCCTCAACCCTCAGCCCTCATGCTCAATCCCCAATCCTCAATCCTCAATCCTCAATATTCAATCCTCTATACTCAGTCTTCAATCCTCAATCCTCAGTCCTCAATCCTCAATCCTCAATCCTCAGTCATCAATCATCAATCTTCAATACTCAATCGTGAATCCTCAGTCCTCAATCCTCAATCCCCAATGCTCGTTCCTCAAACCTCAATCGCCAACCCTCAGTCCTCATCTTCAATTCTCAACTCTCAATCCTCAATCCTCAATCCTCAATCCTCAATCTTCAGTCCTCCGTCCTCAATCCTCAATCCTCAATCTTCAATCCTCAATCCTCAATCCTCAATCCTCAATCCTCATTCTTCAATCCTCAACGCCCAATCCTCAATCTTCATTCCTCAATCCTCAATCCTCAATTCTCAATCCTCAATCCTCAGTCCTCAAGCCTCAAACCTCAATCCTCAACCCTTAGTCCTCACCCTCATTCTCAATTCTCAATCCTCAATCCTCAATCCTCAATCATCAATGCTCAATCCTCAATCCTCAATTCTCAATCCTCAATCCTCAAACTTCAATCCTCAATCCTCAATTCTCAATCCTCAGTCGTCAGTCCTCAATCCTCAATCCTCAATCCTCAAACCTCAATCCTCAACCGTCAGTCCTCGTCCTCAATCCTCAACCCTCAATCCTCAGTCCTCAATCTTCAATCCTCAATCCTCAATCCTCAATCCTCAATCGTCAATCCTCAATCCTCAATCCTCAATCTTCAATCCTCAATCCTCAATCCTCAATCCTCAATCCTCAATCTTCAATCCTCAATACTCAATCCTCAATCCCCAGTCCTCAATCCGCAATGTTCAATCCGCAATACCCAATCCTCAATCGTCAATCTTCTATCCCCAATCCTCAATCTTCAATCCTCAATCCTCAATCCTCAATCCTCAATCCTCAAACTTCAATCCTCAATCCTCAATTCTCAATCCTCAATCCTCAATCCTCAGACCTCAAACATCAATACTCAGCCCTCAGTCCTCGTCCTCAATCCACAACCCTCAATCCTCGATCCTCAATCTTCAATCATCAATATTCAATCTTCAATCCTCAATCCTCAATACTCAATGTTCAATCCTCCATACGCAATCCTCAACCTTCAATCCTCAATCCTCAATACTCAACCTTCAATCCTCAATCCTCAATACTCAATCCTCAATCCTCAATCCTCAGTCATCAATCCTCAATCTTCAATACTCAATCGTCAATCCTCAGTCCTCAATCTTCAATCCCCTATCCTCGTTCCTCAAACCTCAATCCTCAACCCTTAGTCCTCACCCTCAATTCTCAATTCTCAATCCTCAATCCTCAATCCACAATCTTCAATCCTCAATAATCAATCTCCAATCCTAGATCCTCAATCCCCAATCCTCAATCCTTAATCCTCAATCTTCAATCCTCAATCCTCAGTCCTCAAACTTCAATCCTCAATGCTCAATCCTCAATCCTCAGTCCTCAGTCCTCAATCATCAATCCTCAACCCTCAAACCTCAAACCTCAACCGTCAGTCATCAATCCTCAATCCTCAATCCTCAACATTCAATCCTCAATACTCAACATTCAATCCTCAATCCTGAATCCTCAATCCTCAATCTTCAATCCTCAATCCTCAACCCTCAATCCTCAATCCTCATTCTTCAATCCTCAATACCCAGTTCTCAATCTTCAATCCTTAATCCTCAATCCTCAATCCTCAATCCTCTATCCTTAATCCTCAATCTTCAATCCTCAATAATCAATCTCCAATCCTAGATCCTCAATTACCAATCCTCAATCTTCAATCCTCAAACCTCAATCCTCAATTCTCAGTCCTCAATCCTCAATCCTCAATCCTCAAACCTCAATCCTCAACCGTCAGTCCTCGTCCTCAATCCTCAACCCTCAATCCTCAATCCACAATCTTCAATCCTCAATACTCAATATTCAATCCTCAATCCTCAGTCCTTAATCCTCAATCTTCAATCCTCAATCCTCAACCCTCAATCCTCAATCCTCATTCTTCAATCCTCAATACCCAATCCTCAATGTTCAATACTCTATCCTCAATTCTCAATTCTCAATCTTCAATCCTTAATCCTCAATCCTCAATCCTCAATCCTCAATCCTCATTCTTCAATCCTCAATCCTCAATCCCCAATCCTCATTCTTCAAACCTCAATCCTCAACCCTCAGTCCTCATCCTCAGTTCTCAATTCTCAATCCTCAATCCTCAATCCTCAATATTCAATCCTCAATAATCAATCTCCAATCCTAGGTCCCCAATTACCAATACTCAACCTTCAATCCTCAATCCTCAACCCTCAATCCTCAATCCTGAATCCTCAATCCTCAATCCTCAAACATCAATATTCAACACTCGGACCTGGTCCTCAATCCACAACCATCAATCCTCAATCCTCAATCCTCAATCCTCAATCCTCATTCTTCAATCCTCAATACCCAATCCACAATCTTCAATCCTCAATCCTCAATCCTCAATCCTCAATCCTCAATTCTCAATCGTCAATCCTCAGCCCTCAGTCCTCAAACCTCAATCCTCAACCCCCAGCCCTCATCCTGAATCCTCAATCCTCAATCCTCAATCCTCAATCCTCAATCATCAACGTTCAATCAGCAATACCCAATCCTCAATCCTCAATCCTCAATCCCCAATCCTCAATCCTCAATCCTCAATCCTCAATCCTCAGTCCTCAAACCTCAGTCCAGCATCCTCAATCCTGAATCCTCAATCTTCAGCACTCAGTCCTCAACAATCAGTTGTCAATCCTCAATCCTCAGTAGAATATCCTGAATTCACAGTTTTCAATACGCAGTACTCAATCTGCAATCTTCAAATCTCCATCCACAAACATCAATTCTCATCACTCAACCCTGAACGCTCAGTCCTCAATGTTCAATTCTCAATCCTCAATTCTCAATCTTCAATCCTCAATACTGAATCTTCAATCCTCAATCCTCAATCCTCGATCCTCAATCCTCAATCCTCAATCCTCAATCCTCAATCCTCAATCCTCAATCCTCAGTAATCAATCCTCAGTCTTCAATACTCAATCGTCAATCCTCAGTCCTCAATCCTCAATCCTCAATCCTCGTTCCTCATTCCTCATCCCTCAACCCTCAGTCCTCATCCTCAATTCTCAATTCTCAATTCTCAATTCTCAATCCTCAATCCTCAATCCTCAATCTTCAATCCTCATTAATCAATCTCCAATCCTAGATCCTGAATCCCCAATCCTCAATCCTCAATCCTCAATCCTCAACCGTCAGTCCTCGTCCTCAATCCTCAACGGTCAATCCTCAATCCTCAATCTTCAATCCTCAATACTCAATATTCAATCCTCAATCCTCAATCCTCAATCCTCAATCTTCTGTCCTCAATCCTCAACCCTCAATCCTCAATCCTCATTCTTCAATCCTCAATACCCAATCCTCAATCTTCAATACTCAATCCTCAATCCTCAATTCTCAATCTTCAATTCTCAATCCTCAATCCTCAATCCTCAATCCTCAATCCTCAATCCTCATTCTTCAATCCTCAATACCCAATCCTCAATCTTCGATCCTCAATCCTCAATCCACAATTCTCAATCCTCAATCCTCAATCCTCTATCCCCAATCCTCATCCTTCAAACCTCAATCCTCAACCCTCAGTCCTCATCCTCAATTCTCAATTCTCAATCCTCAATCCTCAATCCTCAATATTCAAAACTCAATATTCAATCTCCAAACCTAGATCCCCAATTCCCAATCCTCAATCTTCAATTCTCAATCTTCAATCCTCAATTCTCAATCCTCAATCCTCACTCCTCAGACCTCAAACATCAATACTCAACCCTCAGTCCTCGTCCTCAATCCACAACACTCAATCCTCGATCCTCAATCTTCAATCACCAATAGTCAATTTTCAATACTCAATCCTCAATCCTCTATCCTCAATCTTCAATCCTCAATACTCAATCTTCAATCCTCAATCCTCAATCCTCAATCCACAATCCTCATTCTACAATCCTCAACACCGAATCCTCAATCTTCAATCATCAATCCTCGATCCTCAATTCTCAATCCTCAATCCTCAGTCCTCAGTCCTCAAACCTCAATCCTCAACCCTCAGCCCTCATCCTCAATCCTCAATCGTCAATCCTCAGTCGACAGCCGTCAAATCTCAATTTTCAACCCTCAGACCTCATCCTCAATCCTCAATTCTCAATCCTCAATCCTCAATCCTCAATCCCCAATACTCAACCTTCAATCCTCAATCCTCAATCCTCAATCCTAAATACTCAATCCTCAGTCATCAATACTCAATCTTCAATACTCAATCCTCAATCCTCAATCCTCAATCCTCAATCCTCAATCCTCAATCCTCAATCCTCAATCCTCAAACCTCAACCCTCAACCCTCAGTCCTCATTCTCGATTCTCAATTCTCAAACTTCAGTCCTCAACCGACAGTCCTCGTCTTCAATCCTCAACACTCAATCCTCATTGTTCAATCTTCAATTATTAATACTCAATCTTCAATCCTCAATCCTCAATCCTCAATCCTCAATCCTCAATCTTCAATCCTCAATCGTCAATCCACAATCCTCAATCCTCGTTCTTCAATCCTCAATACCGAATCCTCAATCTTCAATCCTCAATCCTCAATCCTCAATTCTCAATCTTCAATCCTCAACCCTCAATCCTCAATCCTCAATCCTCATTCTTCAATCCTCAATACCCAATCCTCAATCTTCAATCCTCAATCCTCAATCCTCAATTCTCAATCGTCAATGCTCAGCCCTCAGTCCTCAAACCTCAATCCTCAACCCCCAGCCCTCATCCTGAATCCTCAATCCTCAATCCTCAATCCTCAATCCTCAATCCTCAATGTTCAATCCGCAATACCCAATCCTCAATCTTCAATCCTCAATCCCCAATCCTCAATCCTCAATCCTCAATCCTCAATCCTCAATCCTCAGTCCTCAAACCTCAATCCTGAATCCTCAATCGTGAATCCTCAATCTTCATCCCTCAGTCCTCAACAATCAGTTGTCAATCCTCAATCCTCAGTAGAATATCCTCAATTCACAGTTTTCAATACGCAGTATTCAATCTGCAATCTTCAAATCTCTATCCACAAACATCAATTCTCATCACTCAACCCTGAACGCACAGTCCTCAATGTTCAATTCTCAATCCTCAATTCTGAATCTTCAATCCTCAATACTGAATCTTCAATCCTCAATCCTCAATTCTCAATCCTAAATACTCAATCCTCAGTCATCAATACTCAATCTTCAATACTCAATCCTCAATCCTCAATCCTCAATCCTCAACCTTCAATCCTCAATCCTCAATTCTCAATCCTAAATACTCAATCCTCAGTCATCAATACTCAATCTTCAATACTCAATCCTCAATCCTCAATCCTCAATCCTCAATCCTCAATCCTCAATCCTCATTCCTCAAACCTCAATCCTCAATCCTCAATCTTCAATCCTCAATCCTCAATCCACAATCCTCAATCCTCATTCTTCAATCCTCAATACCGAATCCTCAATCTTCAATCCTCAATCCTCAATCCTCAATTCTCAATCTTCAATCCTCAACCCTCAATCCTCAATCCTCAATCCTCATTCTTCAATCCTCAATACCCAATCCTCAATCTTCAATCCTCAATCCTCAATCCTCAATTCTCAATCGTCAATCCTCAGCCCTCAGACCTCAAACCTCAATCCTCAACCCCCAGCCCTCATCCTGAATCCTCAATCCTCAATCCTCAATCCTCAATCCTCAATCCTCAATGTTCAATCCGCAATACCCAATACTCAATCTTCAATCCTCAATCCCCAATCCTCAATCCTCAATCCTCAATCCTCAATACTCAATCCTCAACACTCAATCCTCAATCGTCAGTCTTCAATCCTCAATACTCAATCTTCAATCCTCAATCCTCAATCCTCAATCCTCAATCCTCATTCCTCAAACCTCAACCCTCAACCCTCAGTCCTCATCCTCAATTCTCAATTCTCAAACTTCAGTCCTCAACCGACAGTCCTCGTCTTCAGTCCTCAACACTCATTCCTCAATGCTCAATATTCAATTATCAATACTCAAGCTTCAATCCAAAATCCTCAATCCTCAATCCTCAATCTTCAATCCTCAATCCTCAATCCACAATACTCAATCCTCATTCTTCAATCCTCTATACCGAATCCTCAATCTTCAATCCTCAATCCTCAATCCTCAATTCTCAATCTTCAATCCTCAACCCTCAATCCTCAATCCTCAATCCTCATTCTTCAATCCTCAATACCCAATCCTCAGTCTTCAATCCTCAATCCTCAATCCTCAATTCTCAATCGTCAATCCTCAGCCCTCAGTCCTCAAACCTCAATCCTCAACCCCCAGCCCTCATCCTGAATCCTCAATCCTCAATCCACAATCCTCAATCCTCAATCCTCAATGTTCAATCCGCAATACCCAATCCTCAATCTTCAATCCTCAATCCCCAATCCTCAATCCTCAATCCTCAATCCTCAATCCTCAATCCTCAGTCCTCAAACCTCAATCCTGAATCCTCAATCGTGAATCCTCAATCTTCATCCCTCAGTCCTCAACAATCAGTTGTCAATCCTCAATCCTCAGTAGAATATCCTCAATTCACAGTTTTCAATACGCAGTACTCAATCTGCAATCTTCAAATCTCTATCCACAAACATCAATTCTCATCACTCAACCCTGAACGCACAGTCCTCAATGTTCAATTCTCAATCCCCAATTCTCAATCTTCAATCCTCAATACTGAATCTTCAATCCTCAATCCTCAATCCTCAATCCTCAATCCTCATTCTTCAATCCTCAATACCCAGTCCTCAATCTTCAATACTCAATCCTCAATCCTCAATTCTCAATCTTCAATCCTCAATCCTCAATCCTCAACCCTCAATCCTCTTTCTTCAATCCTGAATACCCAATCCTCAATCTACAATCCTCAATCCTCAATCCTCAATTCTCAATCCTCAATCCTCAATCCCCAATCCTCAATCCCCAATCCTCATTCTTCAAACATCAATCATCAACCCTCAGTCCTCATCCTCAGTTCTCAATTCTCAATCCTCAATCCACAATCCTCAATATTCAATCCTCAATAATCAATCTCCAATCCTAGATCCCCAATTCCCAATACTCAACCTTCAATCCTCAATCCTCAACCCTCAATCCTCAATCCTGAATCCTCAATCCTCAATCCTCAAACATCAATATTCAACATTCGGACCTGGTCCTCAGTCCACAACACTCAATCCTCAATCCTCAATCTTCAATCCTCAATACTCAATCTTCAATCCTCAATCCTCAATCCTCAATCCTCAATCCTCAGTCCTCAATCTTCAATCCTCAATCCCCAATCCACAATACTCAATCCTCATTCTTCAATCCTCTATACCGAATCCTCAATCTTCAATCCTCGATCCTCAATCCTCAATTCTCAATCTTCAACGCTCAACCCTCAATCCTCAATCCTCAATCCTCATTCTTCAATCCTTAATACCCAATCCTCAGTCTTCAATCCTCAATCCTCAATCCTCAATTCTCAATCGTCAATCCTCAGCCCTCAGTCCTCAAACCTCAATCCTCAACCCCCAGCCCTCATCCTGAATCCTCAATCCTCAATCCTCAATACTCAATCCTCAATCCTCAATGTTCAATCCGCAATACCCAATCCTCAATCTTCAATCCTCAATCCCCAATCCTCAATCCTCAATCCTCAATCCTCAATCCTCAATCCTCAGTCCTCAAACCTCAATCCTGAATCCTCAATCGTGAATCCTCAATCTTCATCCCTCAGTCCTCAACAATCAGTTGTCAATCCTCAATCCTCAGTAGAATATCCTCAATTCACAGTCTTCAATACGCAGTACTCAATCTGCAATCTTCAAATCTCTATCCACAAACATCAATTCTCATCACTCAACCCTGAACGCACAGTCCTCAATGTTCAATTCTCAATCCTCAATTCTCAATCTTCAATCCTCAATACTGAATCTTCAATCCTCAATCCTCAATCCTCAATCCTCAATCCTCATTCTTCAATCCTCAATACCCAATCCTCAATCTTCAATACTCAATCCTCAATCCTCAATTCTCAATCTTCAATCCTCAATCCTCAATCCTCAATCCTCAATCCTCTTTCTTCAATCCTGAATACCCAATCCTCAATCTACAATCCTCAATCCTCAATCCTCAATTCTCAATCCTCAATCCTCAATCCTCAATCCTCAATCCCCAATCCTCATTCTTCAAACATCAATCCTCAACCCTCAGTCCTCATCCTCAGTTCTCAATTCTCAATCCTCAATCCACAATCCTCAATATTCAATCCTCAATAATCAATCTCCAATCCTAGATCCCCAATTCCCAATACTCAACCTTCAATCCTCAATCCTCAACCCTCAATCCTCAATCCTGAATCCTCAATCCTCAATCCTCAAACATCAATATTCAACACTCGGACCTGGTCCTCAGTCCACAACACTCAATCCTCAATCCTCAATCTTCAATCATCAATACTCAATCTTCAATCCTCAATCCTCAATCCTCAACCCTCAATCCTCAATCCTGAATCCTCAATCTTCAATCCGCAATCCTCAATCCTCAATCCTCAATCCTAAACCCTCAGTCCTCATCCTCAATTCTCAATTCTCAATCCTCAATCCTCAATCCTCAATATTCAAAACTCAATATTCAATCTCCAAACCTAGATCCCCAATACCCAATCCTCAATCTTCAATTCTCAATCTTCAATCCTCAATTCTCAATCCTCAATCCTCAATCCTCAGACCTCAAACATCAATACTCAACCCTCAGTCCTCGTCCTCAATCCACAACACTCAATCCTCGATCCTCAATCTTCAATCATCAATATTCAATTTTCAATCCTCAATCCTCAATCCTCTATCCTCAATCTTCAATCCTCAATACTCAATCTTCAATCCTCAATCCTCAGTCCACAAACCTCGATTCTGAATCCTCAATCCTGCATCCTCAATCTTCAGTCCTCAGTCCTCAAGAATCAGTTGTCAATCCTCAATCCCCAATAGAACATCCACAATTCACAGTTTTCAATACTCAATACTCAATCTGCAATCCTCAATCCTCAATCCTCAATTCCAAACACTCAACCCTCAGTCCTCAGTCCTCAAACCTCAATCCTCAGACCTCAGCCCTCAATCCTCAATCCTCAATCGTCAATCCTCAATTTTCAATCCTCAATACACAATCTTCAATCCTCAATACTCAATCCTCAATCCTCAATCCTCAATCGTCAGTCTTCAATCCTCAATACTCAATCTTCAATCCTCAATCCTCAATCCTCAATCCTCAATCCTCATTCTACAATCCTCAACACCGAATCCTCAATCTTCAATCATCAATCCTCGATCCTCAATTCTCAATCCTCAATCCTCAGTCCTCAGTCCTCAAACCTCAATCCTCAACCCTCAGCCCTCATCCTCAATCCTCAATCGTCAATCCTCAGTCATCAGCCGTCAAATCTCAACCCTCAACCCTCAGACCTCATCCTCAATCCCCAATACTCAATCCTCAATCCTCAATCCTCAATCCCCAATACTCAACTTTCAATCCTCAATCCTCGATCCTCAATCCTCAATACTCAATCCTCAATCATCAATACTCAATCTTCAATACTCAATCCTCAATCCTCAGTCCTCAATCCTCAATCCTCAATCCTCAATCCTCATTCCTCAAACCTCAATCCTCAACCCTCAGTCCTTATCCTCAATTCTCAATTCTCAAACTTCAGTCCTCAACCGACAGTTCTCGTCTTCAATCCTCAACACTCAATCCTCATAGCTCAATCTTCAATTATCAAAACTCAATCTTCAATCCTCAATCCTCAATCCTCAATCCTCAATCTTCAATCCTCAATCCTCAATCCACAATCCTCAATCCTCATTCTTCAATCCTCAATACCGAATCCTCAATCTTCAATCCTTAATCCTCAACCCTCAATTCTCAATCTTCAATCCTCAACCCTCAATCCTCAATCCTCAATCCTCATTCTTCAGTCCTCAATACCCAATCCTCAATCTTCAATCCTCAATCCTCAATCCTGAATTCTCAATCGTCAATCCTCAGCCCTCAGTCCTCAAACCTCAATCCTCAACCCCCAGCCCTCATCCTGAATCCTCAACCCTCAATCCTCAATCCTCAATCCTCAATCCTCAATGTTCAATCCGCAATACCCAATCCTCAATCTTCAATCCTCAATCCCCAATCCTCAATCCTCAGTCCTCAATCCTCAATCCTCAATCCTCAGTCCTCAAACCTCAATCCTGAATCCTCAATCCTGAATCCTCAATCTTCATCCCTCAGTCCTCAACAATCAGTTGTCAATCCTCAATACTCAGTAGAATATCCTCAATTCACAGTCTTCAATACGCAGTACTCCATCTGCAATTTTCAGATCTCTATCCACAAACATCAATTCTCATCACTCAACCCTGAACGCTCAGTCCTCAATGTTCAATTCTCAATCCTCAATTCTCAATATTCTATCCTCAATACTGAATCTTCAATCCTCAATCCTCAATCCTCAATCCTCAATCCTCATTCTTCAATCCTCAATACCCAATCCTCAATCTTCAATACTCAATCCTCAATCCTCAATTCTCAATCTTCAATCCTCAATCCTCAATCCTCAATCCTCAATCCTCATTCTTCAATCCTGAATACCCAATCCTCAATCTTCAATCCTCAATCCTCAATCCTCAATACTCAATCCTCAATCGTCAATCCTCAATCTTCAATACTCAATCCTCAATCCTCAATCCTCAATCCTCAATACACAACCATCAATCCTCAATTCTCAATACTCAATAGCATATCGTGAATTCTCAGGGTTCAATACTCAAACCTCAATCCTCAACCCTCAGCCCTCAGCCCTCATTCTCCATCCTCAATCCTCAATCCTCAATCCTCAATCTTCAATCCCCAATACTCAATCTTCAATCCTCAATCCTCAATCCTCAATCCTCAATCCTGAATCCTCAGTCATCAATAGTCAATCTTCAATACTCAATCTTCAATCCTCAATACACAATCCTCAATCCTCAATCCTCAATCCTCAATCCTCAATCCTCAAACCTCAATCCTCAACCCTCAGTCCTCATCCTCAATTCTCAATTCTCAATCCTCAATCCTCAATCCCCAATCCTCAACCTTCAATCCTCAATCCTCAATCCTCAGTCCTCAATCCTCAACCTTCACTCCTCAATACCCAATCCTCAATCTTCAATCCTCAATCCTCAATCCTCAATTCTCAATCCTCAATCCTCAATCCTCAATCCTCAATCCCCAATCCTCATTCTCCAAACCTCAATCCTCAACCCTCAGTCCTCATCCTCAATTCTCAATTCTCAATCCTCAATCCTCAATCCTCAATATTCAAAACTCAATATTCAATCTCCAATCCTAGATCCCCAATTCCCAATCCTCAATCTTCAATCCTCAATCCTCAATCCTCAATTCTCAGTCCTCAATCCTCAATCCCCCAGACCTCAAACATCAATATTCAACACTCGGACCTGTTCCTCAATCCACAACCCTCAATCCTCAATCCTCAACCTTCAATCATCAATACTCAATCTTCATTCCTCAATCCTCAACCCCCAATCCTCAGTCCTCAATCCTCTATCTTTAATCCTCAATCCTCAATCCTCAATCCTCAATCCTAAACCTTCAACCCTCAATACTCAATCTTCAATCCTCAATCCTCAATCCTCAATCTTCAATCCTCAATCCTCAATCTGCAGTGCTCAATACTCAATCTTCAATCCTCAATCCTCAATCCTCAATCCTCAATCCTCATTCTTCAATCCTCAACACCCAATCGTCAATCTTCAATTCTCAACCTTCAATCCACAATCCTCAATCCTCAATCCTGAGACCTCAAACATCAATACTCAACTCTCAGTCCTCGTCCTCAATCCACAACACTCAATCCTCGATCCTCAATCTTCAACCATCAATATTCAATTTTCAATACTCAATCGTCAATCCTCAATCCTCAATCCTCAAACCTCAATCCTCAACCCTCAGTCCTCATCCTCAATCCTCAATCCTCAATCCTCAATCTTCAATACTCAATACTCAATCTTCAATCCTCGGTCCTCAGTCCTCAATCGTCAATCTCCAATCCTGAATACTCAACCTTCAATCCTCAATCCTCAATCCTCGATTCCCAACCATCAATCATCAATTCTCAATACTCAATAGAATATCCTGAATTTTCAGTATTCAATGCTCAAACCTCAACCCTCAACCCTCAGCCCTCATCCTCAATCCTCAATCCTCAATCCTCAATCCTCAATATTCAATCCTCAATACTCAATCTTCAATCCTCAATCCTCAATCCTCAATCCTCAATCCTCAACACTCAATCCTCGATCCTCAATCTTCAACCATCAATATTCAATTTTCAATACTCAATCGTCAATCCTCAATACTCATTCCTCAATCCTCAATGTTCAATCCTCAATACCCAATCCTCAATCTTCTATCCTCAATCCTCAATCCTCAATCCTCAATCCTCAATCCTCAATCTTCAGTCCTCAAACCTCAATCCTTATTCCTCAATACGGAATCCTCAATCTTCAGCCCTCAGTCCTCAACAATCAGTTGTCAATACCCATTCCTCAGTAGAATATCCTCAATTCACAGGTTTCAATACTCAATACTCAACCTGCAATCTTAAAATCTCTATCTACAAACATCAATCCTCATCACTCAACCCTCAACACTCAGTCCCCAATCCTCAAACTTCAATCCTCAATCCTCAATCCTCAATCCTCAATCCTCAATCTTCAATCCTCAATACTCAATCTTCAATCCTCGGTCCTCAATCCTCAATCGTCAATCTCCAATCCTGAATACTCAACCTTCAATCCTCAATCCTCAATCCTCGATTCCCAACCATCAATCCTCAATTCCCAATACTCAATAGAATATCCTGAATTTTCAGTATTCAATGCTCAAACCTCAACCCTCAACCCTCAGCCCTCATCCTCAATCCTCAATCCTCAATCCTCAATCCTCAATATTCAATCCTCAATACTCAATCTTCAATCCTCAATCCTCAATCCTCAATCCTCAATCCTCAATACACAATCCTCAATCGTCAATCCTCAATACACAATCCTCAATCCACATTCCTCAATCTTCAATCCTCAATCCTCAATCCTCAATCCTCAATCCTCAATCTTCAATCCTCAATACTCAATCCTCAATCCACAGTCCTCAATCGGCAATGTTCAATCCGCAATACCCAATCCTCAATCGTCAATCCTCTATCCCCAATCCTCAATCTTCAATCCTCAATCCTCAATCCTCAATCCTCAATCCTCAATACTCAATCCTCAATCCCCAATACTCAACTTTCAATCCTCAATCCTCAATCCTCAATCTTCAATCCTCAATACTCAATCCTCAATCCTCAATCCTCAATCGTCAGTCTTCAATCCTCAATACTCAATCTTCAATCCTCAATCCTCAATCCTCAATCCTCAATCCTCATTCTACAATCCTCAACACCGAATCCTCAATCTTCAATCATCAATCCTCGATCCTCAATTCTCAATCCTCAATCCTCAGTCCTCATTCCTCAAACCTCAATCCTCAACCCTCAGCCCTCATCCTCAATCCTCAATCGTCAATCCTCAGTCATCAGCCGTCAAATCTCAACCCTCAACCCTCAGACCTCATCCTCAATCCCCAATACTCCATCCTCAATCCTCAATCCTCAATCCCCAATACTCAACTTTCAATCCTCAATCCTCAATCCTCAATCCTCAATACTCAATCCACAGTCATCAATACTCAATCTTCAATACTCAATCCTCAATCCTCAGTCCTCAATCCTCAATCCTCAATCCTCAATCCTCATTCCTCAAACCTCAATCCTCAACCATCAGTCCGCATCCTCAATTCTCAATACTCAAACTTCAGTCCTCAACCGACAGTTCTCGTCTTCAATCCTCAACACTCAATCCTCATTGCTCAATCTTCAATTATCAATACTCAATCTTCAATCCTCAATCCTCAATCCTCAATCCTCAATCTTCAATCCTCAATCCTCAATCCACAATCCTCAATCCTCATTCTTCAATCCTCAATACCGAATCCTCAATCTTCAATCCTCAATCTTCAATCCTCAATTCTCAATCTTCAATCCTCAACCCTCAATCCTCAATCCTCAATCCTCATTCTTCAATCCTCAATACCCAATCCTCAATCTTCAATCCTCAATCCTCAATCCTCAATTCTCAATCGTCAATCCTCAGCCCTCAGTCCTCAAACCTCAATCCTCAACCCCCAGCCCTCATCCTGTATCCTCAATCCTCAATCCTCAATCCTCAATCCTCAATCCTCAATGTTCAATCCGCAATACCCAATCCTCAATCTTCAATCCTCAATCCCCAATCCTCAATCCTCAATCCTCAATCCTCAATCCTCAATCCTCAGTCCTCAAACCTCAATCCTGAACCCTCAATCCTGAATCCTCAATCTTCATCCCTCAGTCTTCAACAATCAGTTGTCAACCCTCAATACTCAGTAGAATATCCTCAATTCACAGTTCTCAATACGCAGTACTCCATCTGCAATCTTCAGATCTCTATCCACAAACATCAATTCTCATCACTCAACCCTGAACGCTCAGTCCTCAATTTTCAATTCTCAATCCTCAATTCTCAATCTTCAATCCTCAATACTGAATCTTCAATCCTCAATCCTCAATCCTCAATCCTCAATACTCATTCTTCAATCCTCAATACCCAATCCTCAATCTTCAATACTCAATCCTCAATCCTCAATTCTCAATCTTCAATCCTCAATCCTCAATCCTCTATCCTCAATCCTCATTCTTCAATCCTGAATACCCAATCCTCAATCTTCAATCCTCAATCCTCAATCCTCAATACTCAATCCTCAATCGTCAATCCTCAATCTTCAATACTCAATCTTCAATCCTCAATCCTCAATCCTCAGTACACAACCATCAATCCTCAATTCTCAATAATCAATAGCATATCGTGAATTCTCAGGGTTCAATACTCAAACCTCAATCCTCAACCCTCAGCCCTCAGCCCTCATTCTCCATCCTCAATACTCAATACTCAATCCTCAATCTTCAATCCCCAATACTCAATCTTCAATCCTCAATCCTCAATCCTCAATCCTCAATCCTCAATCCTCAGTCATCAATAGTCAATCTTCAATACTCAATCTTCAATCTTCAATACACAATCCTCAATCCTCAATCCTCAATCCTCAATCCTCAATCCTCAAACCTCAATCCTCAACCCTCAGTCCTCATCCTCAATCCTCAATCCCCAATCCTCAACTTTCAATCCTCAATCCTCAATCCTCAGTCCTCAATCCTCAACCTTCACTCCTCAATACCCAATCCTCAATCTTCAATCCTCAATCCTCAATCCTCAATCCTCAATCCTCAATCTTCAATCCTCAATACTCAATCCTCAATCCCCAGTCCTCAATCCGCAATGTTCAATCCGCAATACCCAATACTCAATCGTCAATCCTCTATCCCCAATCCTCAATCTTCAATCCTCAATCCTCAATCCTCAATCCTCAATCCTTAAACTTCAATCCTCAATCCTCAATTCTCAATCCTCAGTCGTCAGTCCTCAATCCTCAATCCTCAATCCTCAAACCTCAATCCTCAACCGTCAGTCCTCGTCCTCAATCCTCAACCCTCAATCCTCAGTCCTCAATCTTCAATCCTCAATCCTCAATCCTCAATCCTCAATCGTCAATCCTCAATCCTCAATCCTCAATCTTCAATCCTCAATCCTCAATCCTCAATCCTCAATCCTCAATCTTCAATCCTCAATACTCAATCCTCAATCCCCAGTCCTCAATCCGCAATGTTCAATCCGCAATACCCAATCCTCAATCGTCAATCCTCTATCCCCAATCCTCAATCTTCAATCCTCAATCCTCAATCCTCAATCCTCAATCCTCAAACTTCAATCCTCAATCCTCAATTCTCAATCCTCAATCCTCAATCCTCAGACCTCAAACATCAATACTCAGCCCTCAGTCCTCGTCCCCAATCCACAACCATCAATCCTCGAACCTCAATCTTCAATCATCAATATTCAATCTTCAATCCTCAATCCTCAATACTCAATGTTCAATCCTCCATACGCAATCCTCAATCTTCAATCCTCAATCCTCAATACTCAACCTTCAATCCTCAATCCTCAATCCTCAATCCTCAATCCTCAATCCTCAGTCATCAATCCTCAATCTTCAATACTCAATCGTCAATCCTCAGTCCTCAATCTTCAATCCCCTATCCTCGTTCCTCAAACCTCAATCCTCAAACCTTAGTCCTCACCCTCAATTCTCAATTCTCAATCCTCAATCCTCAATCCTCAATCTTCAATCCTCAATAATCAATCTCCAATCCTAGATCCTCAATCCCCAATCCTCAATCCTTAATCCTCAATCTTCAATCCCCAATCCCCAGTCCTCAAACTTCAATCCTCAATGCTCAATCCTCAATCCTCAGTTCTCAGTCCTCAATCATCAATCCTCAATCCTCAAACCTCAAACCTCAACCGTCAGTCCTCGTCCTCAATCCTCAACACTCAATCCTCAATCCTCAACCTTCAATCCCCAATACTCAATCTTCAATTCTCAATCCTCAATCCTCAATCCTCAATCTTCAATCCTCAATCCTCAATCCTCAATCCTCAGTCATCAATCCTCAATCCTCAATCCTCAACATTCAATCCTCAATACTCAATCTTCAACCCTCAATCCTCAATCCGGAATTCTCAATCCTCAATCCTCAATCCTCAATCCTCAATATTCCATCCTCAATCGTCAATCTTCAATCCTCAATACTCAACCTTCAATCCTGAATCATCAATCCTCAATCCCCAATCCTCAATCCTCAATCGTCAGGCTTCAGTACTCAATACTCAATCTTCAATCCTCAATCCTAAATCCTCATTCCTCAATCCTCAATCCTCAATCCTCAATCCTCTATCCTCAATCATCAGTCCTCAATCTTCAATACTCAATCCTCAATCTTCAATCCTCAATACTCAATCCTCTATCCTCAATCCTCAATCCTCAATGTTCAATCCGCAATACCCAATCCTCAATTGTCAATCCTCAATCCCCGATCCTCTATCCTCAATCCTCAATCTTCAATCCTCAATACTCAATCCTCAATCCCCAGTCCTCAATCCGCAATGTTCAATCCGCAATCCTCAATCCTCATTCTTCAATCCTCAATACCCAATCCTCAATCTTCAATCCTCAATCCTCAATCCTCAATTCTCAAGCCTCAATCGTCAGTCCTCAGTCCTCAAACCTCAATCCTCAAACCTCAGCCCTCGTCCTCAATCCTCAATCCTCAATCCTCAATCCTCAATACCCAACCATCAATCCTCAATTCTCAATACTCAATAGAATATCCTGAATTTTCAGGATTCAATACTCAAACCTCAACCCTCAACCCTCAGCCCTCATGCTCAATCCCCAATCCTCAATCCTCAATCCTCAATATTCAATCCTCTATACTCAGTCTTCAATCCTCAATCCTCAGTCCTCAATCCTCAATCCTCAATCCTCAGTCATCAATCATCAATCTTCAATACTCAATCGTCAATCCTCAGTCCTCAATCCTCAATCCCCAATGCTCGTTCCTCAAACCTCAATCGTCAACCCACAGTCCTCATCTTCAATTCTCAACTCTCAATCCTCAATCCTCAATCCTCAATCTTCAATCCTCCATCCTCAATCCTCAATCCTCAATCTTCAATCCTCAATCCTCAATCCTCAATCCTCAATCCTCATTCTTCAATCCTCAACGCCCAATCCTCAATCTTCATTCCTCAATCCTCAATCCTCAATTCTCAATCCTCAATCCTCAGTCCTCAAGCCTCAAACCTCAATCCTCAACCCTTAGTCCTCACCCTCAATTCTCAATTCTCAATCCTCAATCCTCAATCCTCAATCATCAATGCTCAATCCTCAATCCTCAATTCTCAATCCTCAATCCTCAATCCTCAGACCTCAAACATCAATACTCAGCCCTCAGTCCTCGTCCTCAATCCACAACCCTCAATCCTCGATCCTCAATCTTCAATCATCAATATTCAATCTTCAATCCTCAATCCTCAATACTCAATGTTCAATCCTCCATACGCAATCCTCAACCTTCAATCCTCAATCCTCAATACTCAACCTTCAATCCTCAATCCTCAATCCTCAATCCTCAATCCTCAATCCTCAGTCATCAATCCTCAATCTTCAATACCCAATCGTCAATCCTCAGTCCTCAATCTTCAATCCCCTATCCTCGTTCCTCAAACCTCAATCCTCAACCCTTAGTCCTCACCCTCAATTCTCAATTCTCAATCCTCAATCCTCAATCCTCAATCTTCAATCCTCAATAATCAATCTCCAATCCTAGATCCTCAATCCTAAATCCACAACCCTCAATCCTCAATCCTCAATCTTCAATCATCAATACTCAATCTTCAGTCCTCAATCCTCAACCCCCAATCCTCAGTCCTCAATCCTCTATCTTTAATCCTCATTCTTCAATCCTCAAAACCCAATCCTCAATCTTCAATCCTCCATCCTCAATTCTCAATCCTCAATCCTGAATCCTCATTCTTCAATCCTCAATACCCAATCCTCAATCTTCAATACTCAATCCTCAATCCTCAATCCTCAACCCTCAAACCTCAATCCTCAGTTCTCAATCCTCAATCTTCAATCCTCAATACTCAATCTGCAATCCTCAATCGTCAATCCTCAATCCTCAATCCTCATCCTTCAATCCTGGATCCTCAATCCTCAATCCTCAATCTTCAATCCCCAATACTCAATATTCAACCCTCAATCCTCAATCCTCAATTCTCAATCCTCAATACTCAGTCCTCAGTCCTCAAACCTAAATTCTCAACCCTCAGCCCTCATCCTCAATCCTCAATCCTCAATCCTAAATCCTCAATCTTCAATCCTCAATACTCAATCTTAAATCCTCAATCCTCTGTCCTCATACTCAATCCTCAATCATCAATCCTCAATCCTCAATCCTCAATCTTCAATCCTCAATACTCAATCTTCAATCCTCAATCCTCAATCCTCAATCCTCAATCCTCAATCCTCAAACCTCAATCCTCAACCCTCAGTCCTCATCCTCAATTCTCAATTCTCAATCCTCAATCCTCAATCCCCAATCCTCAACCTTCAATCCTCAATCCTCAATCCTCAGTCCTCAATCCTCAACCTTCACTCATCAATACCCAATCCTCAATCTTCAATCCTCAATCCTCAATCCTCAATCCTCAATCCTCAATCTTTAATCCTCAATACTCAATCCTCAATCCCCAGTCCTCAATCCGCAATGTTCAATCCGCAATACCCAATCCTCAATCGTCAATCCTCTATCCCCAATCCTCAATCTTCAATCCTCAATCCTCAATCCTCAATCCTCAATCTTCAATCCTCAATCCTCAATCTTTAATCCTCAATACTCAATCCTCAATCCCCAGTCCTCAATCCTCAATCCTCAATCGTCAATCCTCAATCCTCAATCCTCAATCTTCAATCCTCAATCCTCAGTCCTCAATCCTCAATCCTCAATCTTCAATCCTCAATACTCAATCCTCAATCCCCAGTCCTCAATCCGCAATGTTCAGTCCGCAATACCCAATCCTCAATCGTCAATCCTCTATCCCCAATCCTCAATCTTCAATCCTCAATCCTCAATCCTCAATCCTCAATCCTCAAACTTCAATCCTCAATACTCAATTCTCAATCCTCAATCCTCAATCCTCAGACCTCAAACATCAATACTCAGCCCTCAGTCCTCGTCCTCAGTCCACAACCCTCAATCCTCGATCCTCAATCTTCAATCATCAATATTCAATCTTCAATCCTCAATCCTCAATACTCAATGTTCAATCCTCCATACGCAATCCTCAACCTTCAATCCTCAATCCTCAATACTCAACCTTCAATCCTCAATCCTCAATACTCAATCCTCAATCCTCAATCCTCAATCCTCAATCCTCAGTCATCAATCCTCAATCTTCAATACCCAATCGTCAATCCTCAGTCCTCAATCTTCAATCCCATATCCTCGTTCCTCAAACCTCAATCCTCAACCCTTAGTCCTCACCCTCAATTCTCAATTCTCAACCCTTAGTCCTCACCCTCAATTCTCAATTCTCAATCCTCAATCCTCAATCCTCAATCATCAATGCTCAATCCTCAATCCTCAATTCTCAATCCTCAATCCTCAATCCTCAGACCTCAAACATCAATACTCAGCCCTCAGTCCTCGTCCTCAATCCACAACCCTCAATCCTCGATCCTCAATCTTCAATCATCAATATTCAATCTTCAACCCTCAATCCTCAATACTCAATGTTCAATCCTCCATACGCAATCCTCAACCTTCAATCCTCAATCCTCAATACTCAACCTTCAATCCTCAATCCTCAATCCTCAATCCTCAATCCTCAATCCTCAGTCATCAATCCTCAATCTTCAATACCCAATCGTCAATCCTCAGTCCTCAATCTTCAATCCCCTATCCTCGTTCCTCAAACCTCAATCCTCAACCCTTAGTCCTCACCCTCAATTCTCAATTCTCAATCCTCAATCCTCAATCCTCAATCTTCAATCCTCAATAATCAATCTCCAATCCTAGATCCTCAATCCTCAATCCACAACCCTCAATCCTCAATCCTCAATCTTCAATCATCAATACTCAATCTTCAGTCCTCAATCCTCAACCCCCAATCCTCAGTCCTCAATCCTCTATCTTTAATCCTCAATCCTCAATCCTCAGTCCTCAATCCTAAACCTTCAACCCTCAATACTCAATCTTCAATCCTCAATCCTCAATCCTCAATCCTCAATCCTCAATCCTCAATCTTCAGTGCTCAATACTCAATCTTCAATCCTCAATCCTCAATCCTCAATCCTCAGTCCTCATTCTTCAATCCTCAACACCCAATCCTCAATCTTCAATTCTCAACCTTCAATCCACAATTCTCAATCCTCAATCCTCAATCCTCAATCCTCAATCCTCATTCTACAATCCTCAACACCGAATCCTCAATCTTCAATCATCAATCCTCGATCCTCAATTCTCAATCCTCAATCCTCAGTCCTCATTCCTCAAACCTCAATCCTCAACCCTCAGCCCTCATCCTCAATCCTCAATCGTCAATCCTCAGTCATCAGCCGTCAAATCTCACCCCTCAACCCTCAGACCTCATCCTCAATCCCCAATACTCAATCCTCAATCCTCAATCCTCAATCCCCAATACTCAACTTTCAATCCTCAATCCTCAATACTCAATCCTCAGTCATCAATACTCAATCTTCAATACTCAATCCTCAATCCTCAGTCCTCAATCCTCAATCCTCAATCCTCAATCCTCATTCCTCAAACCTCAATCCTCAACCCTCAGTCCTCATCCTCAATTCTCAATACTCAAACTTCAGTCCTCAACCGACAGTTCTCGTCTTCAATCCTCAACACTCAATCCTCATTGCTCAATCTTCAATTATCAATACTCAATCTTCAATCCTCAATCCTCAATCCTCAATCCTCAATCTTCAATCCTCAATCCTCAATCCACAATCCTCAATCCTCATTCTTCAATCCTCAATACCGAATCCTCAATCTTCAATCCTCAATCCTCAATCCTCAATTCTCAATCTTCAATCCTCAACCCTCAATCCTCAATCCTCAATCCTCATTCTTCAATCCTCAATACCCAATCCTCAATCTTCAATCCTCAATCCTCAATCCTCAATCCTCAATCCTCTATCCTCAATACACAATCCTCAATCGTCAATCCTCAATCTTCAATCCTCAATCCCCAATCCTCAATCCTCAATCCTCAATCCTCAATCCTCAATCCTCAGTCCTCAAACCTCAATCCTGAACCCTCAATCCTGAATCCTCAATCTTCATCCCTCAGTCTTCAACAATCAGTTGTCAATCCTCAATACTCAGTAGAATATCCTCAATTCACAGTTCTCAATACGCAGTACTCCATCTGCAATCTTCAGATCTCTATCCACAAACATCAATTCTCATCACTCAACCCTGAACGTTCAGTCCTCAATGTTCAATTCTCAATCCTCAATTCTCAATCTTCAATCCTCAATACTGAATCTTCAATCCTCAATCCTCAATCCTCAATCCTCAAACCTCAATCCTCAACCGTCAGTCCTCGTCCTCAATCCTCAACCCTCAATCCTCAGTCCTCAATCTTCAATCCTCAATCCTCAATCCTCAATCCTCAATCGTCAATCCTCAATCCTCAATCCTCAATCTTCAATCCTCAATCCTCAATCCTCAATCCTCAATCCTCAATCTTCAATCCTCAATACTCAATCCTCAATCCCCAGTCCTCAATCCGCAATGTTCAATCCGCAATACCCAATCCTCAATCGTCAATCTTCTATCCCCAATCCTCAATCTTCAATCCTCAATCCTCAATCCTCAATCCTCAATCCTCAAACTTCAATCCTCAATCCTCAATTCTCAATCCTCAATCCTCAATCCTCAGACCTCAAACATCAATACTCAGCCCTCAGTCCTCGTCCTCAATCCACAACCCTCAATCCTCGATCCTCAATCTTCAATCATCAATATTCAATCTTCAATCCTCAATCCTCAATACTCAATGTTCAATCCTCCATACGCAATCCTCAACCTTCAATCCTCAATCCTCAATACTCAACCTTCAATCCTCAATCCTCAATACTCAATCCTCAATCCTCAATCCTCAGTCATCAATCCTCAATCTTCAATACTCAATCGTCAATCCTCAGTCCTCAATCTTCAATCCCCTATCCTCGTTCCTCAAACCTCAATCCTCAACCCTTAGTCCTCACCCTCAATTCTCAATTCTCAATCCTCAATCCTCAATCCTCAATCTTCAATCCTCAATAAACAATCTCCAATCCTAGATCCTCAATCCCCAATCCTCAATCCTTAATCCTCAGTCTTCAATCCTCAATCCCCAGTCCTCAAACTTCAATCCTCAATGCTCAATCCTCAATCCTCAGTCCTCAGTCCTCAATCATCAATCCTCAACCCTCAAACCTCAAACCTCAACCGTCAGTCCTCGTCCTCAATCCTCAACACTCAATCCTCAATCCTCAACCTTCAATCCCCAATACTCAATCTTCAATTCTCAATCCTCAATCCTCAATCCTCAACCTTCAATCCTCAATCCTCAATCCTCAATCCTCAGTCATCAATCCTCAATCCTCAATCCTCAACATTCAATCCTCAATACTCAATCTTCAACCCTCAATCCTCAATCCCGAATTCTCAATCCTCAATCCTCAATCCTCAATACTCAATATTCCATCCTCAATCCTCAATCTTCAATCCACAATACTCAACCTTCAATCCTGAATCATCAATCCTCAATCCCCAATCCTCAATCCTCAATCGTCAGGCTTCAGTACTCAATACTCAATCTTCAATCCTCAATCCTAAATCCTCATTCCTCAATCCTCAATCCTCAATCCTCTATCCTCAATCATCAATCCTCAATCTTCAATACTCAATCCTCAATCTTCAATCCTCAATACTCAATCCTCTATCCTCAAACCTCAATCCTCAATATTCAATCCGCAATACCCAATCCTCAATTGTCAATCCTCAATCCCCAATCCTCAATCTTCAATCCTCAACCCTCAATCCTCAATCCTCAATCCTCAATACTCAATCCTCAATCCTCAATCCTCAATCCTCAATGTTCAATCCGGAATACCCAATCCTCAATCTTCAATCCTCAATCCTCAATCCCCAATCCTCAATCCTTAATCTTCAATCCTCAATACTCAATCTTCAATCCTCAATCCTCAATCCTCGGTCCTCAATCCTCAATCGTCAATCTCCATTCCTGAATAATCAATATTCAATCCTCAATACTCAATCCTCAATCCTCAATCCTCAATCCTCAACCCTCATTCTTCAATCCTCAATACCCAATCCTCAATCTTCAATCCTCAATCCTCAATCCTCAATTCTCAACCCTCAATCGTCAGTCCTCAGTCCTCAAACCTCAATCCTCAAACCCCAGCCCTCGTCCTCAATCCTCAATCCTCAATCCTCAATCCTCAATACCCAACCATCAATCCTCAATTCTCAATACTCAATAGAATATCCTGAATTTTCAGGATTCAATACTCAAACCTCAACCCTCAACCCTCAGCCCTCATCCTCAATCCCCAATCCTCAATCCTCAATCCTCAATATTCAATCCTCTATACTCAATCTTCAATCCTCAATCCTCAATCCTCAATCCTCAATCCTCAATCCTCAATCCTCAATCCTCAGTCATCAATCATCAATCTTCAATACTCAATCGTCAATCCTCAGTCCTCAATCCTCAATCCCCAATGCTCGCTCCTCAAACCTCAATCCTCAACCCTCAGTCCTCACCTTCAATTCTCAACTCTCAATCCTCAATCCTCAATCCTCAACCTTCAATCCTCAATCCTCAATCCTCAATCCTCAATCTTCAATCCTCAGTCCTCAATCCCCAATCCTCAATCCTCATTCTTCAATCCTCAATCCTCGTTCTTCTATCCTCAATACCCAATCCTCAATCTTCAATCCTCAATCCTCAATCCTCAACCCTCAATCCTCAATCCACAATCCTCAATACTCAATCCTCGATCTTCAATCCCCAATACTCAATCTTCAATCCTCAATCCTCAATCCTCAATCCTCAATTCTCAATCATCAATCGTCAGGCTTCAGTACTCAATACTCAATCTTCAATCCTCAATCCTCAATCCTCAATCCTCATTCTTCAATCCTCAATACCCAATCCTCAATCTTCAATACTCAATCCTCAATCCTCAATTCTCAATACTCAATAGAATATCCTGAATTTTCAGTATTCAATGCTCAAACCTCAACCCTCAACCCTCAGCCCTCATCCTCAATCCTCAATCCTTAATCCTCAATCCTCAATATTCAATCCTCTATACTCAATCTTCAATCCTCAATCCTCAATCCTCGGTCCTCAATCCTCAATCGTCAATTTCCATTCCTGAATAATCAATATTCAATCCTCAATCCTCAATCCTCAAACCTCAATCCTCAATCCTCAATCCTCATTCTTCAATCCTCAATACCCAATCCTCAATCTTCAATCCTCAATCCTCAATCCTCAATTCTCAACCCTCAATCGTCAGTCCTCAGTCCTCAAACCTCAATCCTCAAACCCCAGCCCTCGTCCTCAATCCTCAATCCTCAATCCTCAATCCTCAATACCCAACCATCAATCCTCAATTCTCAATACTCAATAGAATATCCTGAATTTTCAGGATTCAATACTCAAACCTCAACCCTCAACCCTCAGCCCTCATCCTCAATCCCCAATCCTCAATCCTCAATCCTCAATATTCAATCCTCTATACTCAATCTTCAATCCTCAATCCTCAATCCTCAATCCTCAGTCATCAATCATCAATCTTCAATACTCAATCGTCAATCCTCAGTCCTCAATCCTCAATCCCCAATGCTCGCTCCTCAAACCTCAATCCTCAACCCTCAGTCCTCACCTTCAATTCTCAACTCTCAATCCTCAATCCTCAATCCTCAACCTTCAATCCTCAATCCTCAATCCTCAATCCTCAATCTTCAATCCTCAGTCCTCAATCCTCAATCCTCAACCCTCATTCTTCAATCCTCAATCCTCGTTCTTCTATCCTCAATACCCAATCCTCAATCTTCAATCCTCAATCCTCAATCCTCAACCCTCAATCCTCAATCCACAATCCTCAATACTCAATCCTCGATCTTCAATCCCCAATACTCAATCTTCAATCCTCAATCCTCAATCCTCAATCCTCAATTCTCAATCATCAATCGTCAGGCTTCAGTACTCAATACTCAATCTTCAATCCTCAATCCTCAATCCTCATTCCTCAATACTCAATCCTCAATCCTCAATCCTCAATCATCAATACTCAATCTTCAATACTCAATCCTCAATACTCAATCCTCAATCCTCAATCCTCAATCATCAATCCTCAATCTTCAATACTCAATCCTCAATCCTCAATCCTCAATCCTCAATCCTCATTACGCAACCATCAATCCTCAATTCTCAATACTCAATAGAATATCCTGAATTCTCACGGTTCAATACTCAAACCTCAATCCTCAACCCTCAGCCCTCAGCCCTCATTCTCCATCCTCAATCCTGAATCCTCAATCCTCAATCTTCAATCCCCAATACTCAATCTTCAATACTCAATCCTCAATCGTCAATCCTCAATCCTGAATCCTCAGTCATCAATACCCAATTTTCAATACTCAATCCTCAATATTCAATACTCAATCCTCAATCCTCAATACTCAATCCTCAATCCTCAAACCTCAATCATCAACCCTCAGTCCTCATCCTCAATTCTCAATTCTCAATCCTCAATCCTCAATCCTCAATCCTCAATCCCCAATCCTCAATCCTCAATCTTCAATCCTCAATACTCAATATTCAATTCTCAATACCCAACCATCAATCCTCAATTCTCAATTCTCAATAGAATATCGTGAATTTTCAGGATTCAATACTCAAACCTCAGGCCTCAACCCTCAGCCCTCATCCTCAATCCCCAATCCTCAATCCTCAATCCTCAATATTCAATCCTCTATACTCAATCGTCAATCCTCGATCCTCAATCCTCAATCCTCAATCCTCAATCCTCAGTCATCAATCATCAATCTTCAATACTCAATCGTCAATCCTCAGCCCTCAATCCTCAATCCCCAATCCTCGTTCCTCAAACCTCAATCCTCAACCCTCAGACCTCACCTTCAATTCTCAACTCTCAATCCTCAATCCTCAATCCCCAATCTTCAATCCTCAATCTTCAATCCTCAATCCTCAATCTTCAATCCTCAATCCTCAATCCTCAATCCTCAATCCTCATTCTTCAATCCTCAACGCCCAATCCTCAATCTTCAATCCTCAATCCACAATCCTCAATTCTCAATCCTCAATCCTCAGTCCTCAAGCCTCAAACCTCAATCCTCAACCCTCGGCCCTCATCCTCAATCCTCAATACTCAACCCTCAATCCTCAATCTTCAATCCTCAATACTCAATCTTCAATACTCAATCCTCAATTCTCAATCCTCAATACTCAAACCTCAAACATCAATCCTCCATCCCCAATCCTCCATCCCCAATCCTCAATCTTCTATCGTCAATCCTCAATCCTCAATCCTCAATCCTCAACCTTCACTCCTCAATACTCAATCTTCAACCCTCAATCCTCAATCCCCAATCCTCAATACTCAATCCTCAATCCTCAATCCTCAATATTCAATTCTCAATACTCAGTCTACAATCCTCAATCCTCAATCATTAGTCCTCAATCCTCGTTCTTCTATCCTCAATACCCAATCCTCAATCTTCAATCCTCAATCCTCAATCCTCAACGCTCAATCCTCAATCCTCAATCCTCAATACTCAATCCTCGATCTTCAATCCACAATACTCAATCTTCAATCCTCAATCCTCAATCCTCAATCCTCAATTCTCAATCCTCAATCGTCAGGCTTCAGTACTCAACACTCAATCTTCAATCCTCAATCCTCAATCCTCATTCCTCAATACTCAATCCTCAATCCTCAATCCTCAATCATGAATACTCAATCTTCAATACTCAATCCTCAATACTCAACCCTCAATCCTCAATCCTCAATCATCAATCCTCAATCTTCAATACTCAATCCTCAATCCTCAATCCTCAATCCTCAATCCTCAATCCTCAATCCTCAATCGTCAATCCTCAATCCTCAATCCTCAATCTTCAATCTCCAATACTCAATCTTCAATCCTCAATCCTCAATCCTCAATCCTCAATCCTCAATCCTCAGTCATCAATACTCAATCTTCAATACTCAATCTTCAATCCTCAATACACAATCCTCAATCCTCAATCCTCAATCCTCAATCCTCAAACCTCAATCCTCAACCCTCAGTCCTCATCCTCAATTCTCAATTCTCAATCCTCAATCCGCAATCCCCAACCCTCAACCTTCAATACTCAATCCTCAATCCTCAGTCCTCAATCCTCAACCTTCAATCCTCAATACTCAATCTTCAATCTTCAATCCTCAATCCTCAATCCTCAATCCTCAATTCTCAATTCTCAATTCTCAATCATCAATGTTCAATCCGCAATACCCAATCCTCAATCTTCAATCCTCAATCCTCCATCCCCAATCTTCAATCCACAATACTCATCCATCAATCCTCAATTCCCAATCCTCAATCTTGAATCCTCAATCCTCAATCCTCAATTCTCAACCCTCAATCCTCAGTCCTCAGTCCTCAAACCTCAATCCTCAAACCTCAGCCCTCATACTCAATCCTCAATCCTCAATCCTCAGTCCTCAATCTTCAATCCTCAATACTCAATCTTCAATCCTCAATCCTCAGACCACAAACCTCAATCCTTAATATTCAATCCTCAATACTCAATCTTCAATACTCAATCCTCAATGCTCGGTACTCAATCCTCAATCGTCAATCTCCAATCCTGAATACTCAACCTTCAATTCTCAATCCTCAATCCTCAATACTCAATCCTCAATCCTCAATCCTCATTCTTCAATCCTCAATACCCAATCCTGAATCTTCAATCCTCAATCCTCAATCCTCAATTCTCAATCCTCAATCCTCGTTCCTCAAACCTCAACCCTCAACCCTCAGTCCTCATACTCAATTCTCAATTCTCAATCCTCAATCCTCAATCCTCAATCTTCAATCCTCAATAATCAATCTCCAATCCTAGATCCTCAATGCCCAATCCTCAATCTTCAATCCTCAATACTCAATCCTCAATTCTCAATCCTCAATCCTCAATCCTCAGACCTCAAACATCAATATTCAACACACGGACCTGGTCCTCAATCCACAACCCTCAATCCTCAATCCTCAATCTTCAATCATCAATACTCAATCTTCAATCCTCAATCCTCAACCCTCAATCCTCAATCCTCAATCCTCAATCCTCAATCTTTAATCCTCAATCCTCAATCCTCAATCCTCAATCCTAAACTTTCAACCCTCAATACTCAATCTTCAATCCTCAATCCTCAATCCTCAATCCTCAATCCTCAATCCTAAGTCATCAACACTCAATCTTCAATACTCAATCTTCAATCCTCAATACACAATCCTCAATCCTCAATCCTCAATCCTCAATCCTCAAACCTCAATCCTCAACCCTCAGTCCTCATCCTCAATTCTCAATTCTCAATCCTCAATCCTGAATCCCCAATACTCAACCTTGAATACTCAATCCTCAATCCTCAGTCCTCAATCCTCAACCTTCAATCCTCAATACTCAATCTTCAATCTTCAATCCTCAATCCTCAATCCTCAATCCTCTATTCTCAATTCTCAATCCTCAATCTTCAATCCTTAATACTCAATTTTCAATCCTCGATCCTCAATCCTCAATCCGCAATCCTCAATCGTCAATCCTCAATCCACAATCCTCAATTTTCAATCCTCAATCCTCAATCCTCAATCCTCAATCCTCAATCTTCAGTCCTCAATACTTAATCCTCAATCCTCAGTCCTCAATCCGCAATGTTCAATCCGCAATACCCAATCCTCAATCGTCAATCCTCTATCCCCAATCCTCAATCTTCAATCCTCAATCCTCAATCTTTAATCCTCAACCCTCAACCCTCAATCCTCAATCCTCGTTCTTCAATCCTCAATACCCAAACCTCAATCTTCAATCCTCAATTCTCAATCCTCATTCCTCAATTCTCAATCCTTAATCCTCATTCCTCAATCCTCAATCCCCAATCCTCATTCTTCAAACCTCAATCCTCAACCTTCAGTACTCATCCTCAATTGTCAATTCTCAATCCCCAATCCTCAATGCTCAATCTTCAATCATAAATACTCAATCTTCAATCCTCAATACTGAGTCTTCAATCCTCAATCCTCAATCCTCAATCTTCAATCCTCAGACCCCAATCCTCAATCTTCAATCCTCTATCCTCAATCCTCAATCCTCAATCCTCAATCCACAGTCCTTAGGCCTCAAACCTCAACCCTCAACTCTCAGAACTCATCCTCAATCCTCAATCCTCAATCCTCAATCCTCAATCTTCAATCCTCAATAATCAATCTCCAATCCTAGTTCCTCAATTCCCAATCCTCAATCCTTGAACCTCTATCTTGAATCCTCAATCCCCAGGCGTCAAACTTCAATCCTCAATGCTCAATCCTCAATCCTCAGTCGTCAGTCCTCAATCCTCAATCCTCAATCCTCAAACCTCAATCCTCAATCGTCAGGCTTCAGTACTTAATACTCAATCTTCAATCCTCAATCCTCAATCCTCATTCCTCAATACTCAATCCTCAATCCTCAATCCACAATCATGAATACTCAATCTTCAATACTCAATCCTCAATACTCAACCCTCAATCCTCAATCCTCAATCATCAATCCTCAATCTTCAATACTCAATCCTCAATCCTCAATCCTCAATCCTCAATCCTCAATCCTCAATCCTCAATCGTCAATCCTCAATCCTCAATCCTCCATCTTCAATCTCCAATACTCAATCTTCAATCCTCAATCCTCAATCCTCAATCCTCAATCCTCAATCCTCAGTCATCAATACTCAATCTTCAATACTCAATCTTCAATCCTCAATACACAATCCTCAATCCTCAATCCTCAATCCTCAATCCTCAAACCTCAATCCTCAACCCTCAGTCCTCATCCTCAATTCTCAATTCTCAATCCTCAATCCGCAATCCCCAACACTCAACCTTCAATACTCAATCCTCAATCCTCAGTCCTCAATCCTCAACCTTCAATCCTCAATACTCAATCTTCAATCTTCAATCCTCAATCCTCAATCCTCAATCCTCAATTCTCAATTCTCAATCATCAATGTTCAATCCGCAATACCCAATCCTCAATCTTCAATCCTCAATCCTCCATCCCCAATCTTCAATCCACAATCCTCATCCATCAATCCTCAATTCCCAATCCTCAATCTTGAATCCTCAATCCTCAATCCTCAATTCTCAACCCTCAATCCTCAATCCTCAATCCTCAATCCTCAATCCTCAATCTTCAATCCTCAATACTCAATCCTCAATCCCCAGTCCTCAATCCGCAATGTTCAATCCGCAATACCCAATACTCAATCGTCAATCCTCTATCCCCAATCCTCAATCTTCAATCCTCAATCCTCAATCCTCAATCCTCAATCCTTAAACTTCAATCCTCAATCCTCAATTCTCAATCCTCAGTCGTCAGTCCTCAATCCTCAATCCTCAATCCTCAAACCTCAATCCTCAACCGTCAGTCCTCGTCCTCAATCCTCAACCCTCAATCCTCAGTCCTCAATCTTCAATCCTCAATCCTCAATCCTCAATCCTCAATCGTCAATCCTCAATCCTCAATCCTCAATCTTCAATCCTCAATCCTCAATCCTCAATCCTCAATCCTCAATCTTCAATCCTCAATACTCAATCCTCAATCCCCAGTCCTCAATCCGCAATGTTCAATCCGCAATACCCAATCCTCAATCGTCAATCCTCTATCCCCAATCCTCAATCTTCAATCCTCAATCCTCAATCCTCAATCCTCAATCCTCAAACTTCAATCCTCAATCCTCAATTCTCAATCCTCAATCCTCAATCCTCAGACCTCAAACATCAATACTCAGCCCTCAGTCCTCGTCCCCAATCCACAACCATCAATCCTCGAACCTCAATCTTCAATCATCAATATTCAATCTTCAATCCTCAATCCTCAATACTCAATGTTCAATCCTCCATACGCAATCCTCAATCTTCAATCCTCAATCCTCAATACTCAACCTTCAATCCTCAATCCTCAATCCTCAATCCTCAATCCTCAATCCTCAGTCATCAATCCTCAATCTTCAATACTCAATCGTCAATCCTCAGTCCTCAATCTTCAATCCCCTATCCTCGTTCCTCAAACCTCAATCCTCAAACCTTAGTCCTCACCCTCAATTCTCAATTCTCAATCCTCAATCCTCAATCCTCAATCTTCAATCCTCAATAATCAATCTCCAATCCTAGATCCTCAATCCCCAATCCTCAATCCTTAATCCTCAATCTTCAATCCCCAATCCCCAGTCCTCAAACTTCAATCCTCAATGCTCAATCCTCAATCCTCAGTTCTCAGTCCTCAATCATCAATCCTCAATCCTCAAACCTCAAACCTCAACCGTCAGTCCTCGTCCTCAATCCTCAACACTCAATCCTCAATCCTCAACCTTCAATCCCCAATACTCAATCTTCAATTCTCAATCCTCAATCCTCAATCCTCAATCTTCAATCCTCAATCCTCAATCCTCAATCCTCAAACCTCAATCCTCAATCGTCAGGCTTCAGTACTTAATACTCAATCTTCAATCCTCAATCCTCAATCCTCATTCCTCAATACTCAATCCTCAATCCTCAATCCACAATCATGAATACTCAATCTTCAATACTCAATCCTCAATACTCAACCCTCAATCCTCAATCCTCAATCATCAATCCTCAATCTTCAATACTCAATCCTCAATCCTCAATCCTCAATCCTCAATCCTCAATCCTCAATCCTCAATCGTCAATCCTCAATCCTCAATCCTCCATCTTCAATCTCCAATACTCAATCTTCAATCCTCAATCCTCAATCCTCAATCCTCAATCCTCAATCCTCAGTCATCAATACTCAATCTTCAATACTCAATCTTCAATCCTCAATACACAATCCTCAATCCTCAATCCTCAATCCTCAATCCTCAAACCTCAATCCTCAACCCTCAGTCCTCATCCTCAATTCTCAATTCTCAATCCTCAATCCGCAATCCCCAACACTCAACCTTCAATACTCAATCCTCAATCCTCAGTCCTCAATCCTCAACCTTCAATCCTCAATACTCAATCTTCAATCTTCAATCCTCAATCCTCAATCCTCAATCCTCAATTCTCAATTCTCAATCATCAATGTTCAATCCGCAATACCCAATCCTCAATCTTCAATCCTCAATCCTCCATCCCCAATCTTCAATCCACAATCCTCATCCATCAATCCTCAATTCCCAATCCTCAATCTTGAATCCTCAATCCTCAATCCTCAATTCTCAACCCTCAATCCTCAATCCTCAATCCTCAATCCTCAATCCTCAATCTTCAATCCTCAATACTCAATCCTCAATCCCCAGTCCTCAATCCGCAATGTTCAATCCGCAATACCCAATACTCAATCGTCAATCCTCTATCCCCAATCCTCAATCTTCAATCCTCAATCCTCAATCCTCAATCCTCAATCCTTAAACTTCAATCCTCAATCCTCAATTCTCAATCCTCAGTCGTCAGTCCTCAATCCTCAATCCTCAATCCTCAAACCTCAATCCTCAACCGTCAGTCCTCGTCCTCAATCCTCAACCCTCAATCCTCAGTCCTCAATCTTCAATCCTCAATCCTCAATCCTCAATCCTCAATCGTCAATCCTCAATCCTCAATCCTCAATCTTCAATCCTCAATCCTCAATCCTCAATCCTCAATCCTCAATCTTCAATCCTCAATACTCAATCCTCAATCCCCAGTCCTCAATCCGCAATGTTCAATCCGCAATACCCAATCCTCAATCGTCAATCCTCTATCCCCAATCCTCAATCTTCAATCCTCAATCCTCAATCCTCAATCCTCAATCCTCAAACTTCAATCCTCAATCCTCAATTCTCAATCCTCAATCCTCAATCCTCAGACCTCAAACATCAATACTCAGCCCTCAGTCCTCGTCCCCAATCCACAACCATCAATCCTCGAACCTCAATCTTCAATCATCAATATTCAATCTTCAATCCTCAATCCTCAATACTCAATGTTCAATCCTCCATACGCAATCCTCAATCTTCAATCCTCAATCCTCAATACTCAACCTTCAATCCTCAATCCTCAATCCTCAATCCTCAATCCTCAATCCTCAGTCATCAATCCTCAATCTTCAATACTCAATCGTCAATCCTCAGTCCTCAATCTTCAATCCCCTATCCTCGTTCCTCAAACCTCAATCCTCAAACCTTAGTCCTCACCCTCAATTCTCAATTCTCAATCCTCAATCCTCAATCCTCAATCTTCAATCCTCAATAATCAATCTCCAATCCTAGATCCTCAATCCCCAATCCTCAATCCTTAATCCTCAATCTTCAATCCCCAATCCCCAGTCCTCAAACTTCAATCCTCAATGCTCAATCCTCAATCCTCAGTTCTCAGTCCTCAATCATCAATCCTCAATCCTCAAACCTCAAACCTCAACCGTCAGTCCTCGTCCTCAATCCTCAACACTCAATCCTCAATCCTCAACCTTCAATCCCCAATACTCAATCTTCAATTCTCAATCCTCAATCCTCAATCCTCAATCTTCAATCCTCAATCCTCAATCCTCAATCCTCAGTCATCAATCCTCAATCCTCAATCCTCAACATTCAATCCTCAATACTCAATCTTCAACCCTCAATCCTCAATCCGGAATTCTCAATCCTCAATCCTCAATCCTCAATCCTCAATATTCCATCCTCAATCGTCAATCTTCAATCCTCAATACTCAACCTTCAATCCTGAATCATCAATCCTCAATCCCCAATCCTCAATCCTCAATCGTCAGGCTTCAGTACTCAATACTCAATCTTCAATCCTCAATCCTAAATCCTCATTCCTCAATCCTCAATCCTCAATCCTCAATCCTCTATCCTCAATCATCAGTCCTCAATCTTCAATACTCAATCCTCAATCTTCAATCCTCAATACTCAATCCTCTATCCTCAATCCTCAATCCTCAATGTTCAATCCGCAATACCCAATCCTCAATTGTCAATCCTCAATCCCCAATCCTCTATCCTCAATCCTCAATCTTCAATCCTCAATACTCAATCCTCAATCCCCAGTCCTCAATCCGCAATGTTCAATCCGCAATCCTCAATCCTCATTCTTCAATCCTCAATACCCAATCCTCAATCTTCAATCCTCAATCCTCAATCCTCAATTCTCAAGCCTCAATCGTCAGTCCTCAGTCCTCAAACCTCAATCCTCAAACCTCAGCCCTCGTCCTCAATCCTCAATCCTCAATCCTCAATCCTCAATACCCAACCATCAATCCTCAATTCTCAATACTCAATAGAATATCCTGAATTTTCAGGATTCAATACTCAAACCTCAACCCTCAACCCTCAGCCCTCATGCTCAATCCCCAATCCTCAATCCTCAATCCTCAATATTCAATCCTCTATACTCAGTCTTCAATCCTCAATCCTCAGTCCTCAATCCTCAATCCTCAATCCTCAGTCATCAATCATCAATCTTCAATACTCAATCGTCAATCCTCAGTCCTCAATCCTCAATCCCCAATGCTCGTTCCTCAAACCTCAATCGTCAACCCTCAGTCCTCATCTTCAATTCTCAACTCTCAATCCTCAATCCTCAATCCTCAATCTTCAATCCTCCATCCTCAATCCTCAATCCTCAATCTTCAATCCTCAATCCTCAATCCTCAATCCTCAATCCTCATTCTTCAATCCTCAACGCCCAATCCTCAATCTTCATTCCTCAATCCTCAATCCTCAATTCTCAATCCTCAATCCTCAGTCCTCAAGCCTCAAACCTCAATCCTCAACCCTTAGTCCTCACCCTCAATTCTCAATTCTCAATCCTCAATCCTCAATCCTCAATCATCAATGCTCAATCCTCAATCCTCAATTCTCAATCCTCAATCCTCAATCCTCAGACCTCAAACATCAATACTCAGCCCTCAGTCCTCGTCCTCAATCCACAACCCTCAATCCTCGATCCTCAATCTTCAATCATCAATATTCAATCTTCAATCCTCAATCCTCAATACTCAATGTTCAATCCTCCATACGCAATCCTCAACCTTCAATCCTCAATCCTCAATACTCAACCTTCAATCCTCAATCCTCAATCCTCAATCCTCAATCCTCAATCCTCAGTCATCAATCCTCAATCTTCAATACCCAATCGTCAATCCTCAGTCCTCAATCTTCAATCCCCTATCCTCGTTCCTCAAACCTCAATCCTCAACCCTTAGTCCTCACCCTCAATTCTCAATTCTCAATCCTCAATCCTCAATCCTCAATCTTCAATCCTCAATAATCAATCTCCAATCCTAGATCCTCAATCCTAAATCCACAACCCTCAATCCTCAATCCTCAATCTTCAATCATCAATACTCAATCTTCAGTCCTCAATCCTCAACCCCCAATCCTCAGTCCTCAATCCTCTATCTTTAATCCTCATTCTTCAATCCTCAAAACCCAATCCTCAATCTTCAATCCTCCATCCTCAATTCTCAATCCTCAATCCTGAATCCTCATTCTTCAATCCTCAATACCCAATCCTCAATCTTCAATACTCAATCCTCAATCCTCAATCCTCAACCCTCAAACCTCAATCCTCAGTTCTCAATCCTCAATCTTCAATCCTCAATACTCAATCTGCAATCCTCAATCGTCAATCCTCAATCCTCAATCCTCATCCTTCAATCCTGGATCCTCAATCCTCAATCCTCAATCTTCAATCCCCAATACTCAATATTCAACCCTCAATCCTCAATCCTCAATTCTCAATCCTCAATACTCAGTCCTCAGTCCTCAAACCTAAATTCTCAACCCTCAGCCCTCATCCTCAATCCTCAATCCTCAATCCTAAATCCTCAATCTTCAATCCTCAATACTCAATCTTAAATCCTCAATCCTCTGTCCTCATACTCAATCCTCAATCATCAATCCTCAATCCTCAATCCTCAATCTTCAATCCTCAATACTCAATCTTCAATCCTCAATCCTCAATCCTCAATCCTCAATCCTCAATCCTCAAACCTCAATCCTCAACCCTCAGTCCTCATCCTCAATTCTCAATTCTCAATCCTCAATCCTCAATCCCCAATCCTCAACCTTCAATCCTCAATCCTCAATCCTCAGTCCTCAATCCTCAACCTTCACTCATCAATACCCAATCCTCAATCTTCAATCCTCAATCCTCAATCCTCAATCCTCAATCCTCAATCTTTAATCCTCAATACTCAATCCTCAATCCCCAGTCCTCAATCCGCAATGTTCAATCCGCAATACCCAATCCTCAATCGTCAATCCTCTATCCCCAATCCTCAATCTTCAATCCTCAATCCTCAATCCTCAATCCTCAATCCTCAAACTTCAATCCTCAATCCTCAATTCTCAATCCTCAGTCGTCAGTCCTCAATCCTCAATCCTCAATCCTCAAACCTCAATCCTCAACCGTCAGTCCTCGTCCTCAATCCTCAACCCTCAATCCTCAGTCCTCAATCTTCAATCCTCAATCCTCAATCCTCAATCCTCAATCGTCAATCCTCAATCCTCAATCCTCAATCTTCAATCCTCAATCCTCAGTCCTCAATCCTCAATCCTCAATCTTCAATCCTCAATACTCAATCCTCAATCCCCAGTCCTCAATCCGCAATGTTCAGTCCGCAATACCCAATCCTCAATCGTCAATCCTCTATCCCCAATCCTCAATCTTCAATCCTCAATCCTCAATCCTCAATCCTCAATCCTCAAACTTCAATCCTCAATACTCAATTCTCAATCCTCAATCCTCAATCCTCAGACCTCAAACATCAATACTCAGCCCTCAGTCCTCGTCCTCAGTCCACAACCCTCAATCCTCGATCCTCAATCTTCAATCATCAATATTCAATCTTCAATCCTCAATCCTCAATACTCAATGTTCAATCCTCCATACGCAATCCTCAACCTTCAATCCTCAATCCTCAATACTCAACCTTCAATCCTCAATCCTCAATACTCAATCCTCAATCCTCAATCCTCAATCCTCAATCCTCAGTCATCAATCCTCAATCTTCAATACCCAATCGTCAATCCTCAGTCCTCAATCTTCAATCCCATATCCTCGTTCCTCAAACCTCAATCCTCAACCCTTAGTCCTCACCCTCAATTCTCAATTCTCAACCCTTAGTCCTCACCCTCAATTCTCAATTCTCAATCCTCAATCCTCAATCCTCAATCATCAATGCTCAATCCTCAATCCTCAATTCTCAATCCTCAATCCTCAATCCTCAGACCTCAAACATCAATACTCAGCCCTCAGTCCTCGTCCTCAATCCACAACCCTCAATCCTCGATCCTCAATCTTCAATCATCAATATTCAATCTTCAACCCTCAATCCTCAATACTCAATGTTCAATCCTCCATACGCAATCCTCAACCTTCAATCCTCAATCCTCAATACTCAACCTTCAATCCTCAATCCTCAATCCTCAATCCTCAATCCTCAATCCTCAGTCATCAATCCTCAATCTTCAATACCCAATCGTCAATCCTCAGTCCTCAATCTTCAATCCCCTATCCTCGTTCCTCAAACCTCAATCCTCAACCCTTAGTCCTCACCCTCAATTCTCAATTCTCAATCCTCAATCCTCAATCCTCAATCTTCAATCCTCAATAATCAATCTCCAATCCTAGATCCTCAATCCTCAATCCACAACCCTCAATCCTCAATCCTCAATCTTCAATCATCAATACTCAATCTTCAGTCCTCAATCCTCAACCCCCAATCCTCAGTCCTCAATCCTCTATCTTTAATCCTCAATCCTCAATCCTCAGTCCTCAATCCTAAACCTTCAACCCTCAATACTCAATCTTCAATCCTCAATCCTCAATCCTCAATCCTCAATCCTCAATCCTCAATCTTCAGTGCTCAATACTCAATCTTCAATCCTCAATCCTCAATCCTCAATCCTCAGTCCTCATTCTTCAATCCTCAACACCCAATCCTCAATCTTCAATTCTCAACCTTCAATCCACAATTCTCAATCCTCAATCCTCAATCCTCAATCCTCAATCCTCATTCTACAATCCTCAACACCGAATCCTCAATCTTCAATCATCAATCCTCGATCCTCAATTCTCAATCCTCAATCCTCAGTCCTCATTCCTCAAACCTCAATCCTCAACCCTCAGCCCTCATCCTCAATCCTCAATCGTCAATCCTCAGCCATCAGCCGTCAAATCTCACCCCTCAACCCTCAGACCTCATCCTCAATCCCCAATACTCAATCCTCAATCCTCAATCCTCAATCCCCAATACTCAACTTTCAATCCTCAATCCTCAATACTCAATCCTCAGTCATCAATACTCAATCTTCAATACTCAATCCTCAATCCTCAGTCCTCAATCCTCAATCCTCAATCCTCAATCCTCATTCCTCAAACCTCAATCCTCAACCCTCAGTCCTCATCCTCAATTCTCAATACTCAAACTTCAGTCCTCAACCGACAGTTCTCGTCTTCAATCCTCAACACTCAATCCTCATTGCTCAATCTTCAATTATCAATACTCAATCTTCAATCCTCAATCCTCAATCCTCAATCCTCAATCTTCAATCCTCAATCCTCAATCCACAATCCTCAATCCTCATTCTTCAATCCTCAATACCGAATCCTCAATCTTCAATCCTCAATCCTCAATCCTCAATTCTCAATCTTCAATCCTCAACCCTCAATCCTCAATCCTCAATCCTCATTCTTCAATCCTCAATACCCAATCCTCAATCTTCAATCCTCAATCCTCAATCCTCAATCCTCAATCCTCTATCCTCAATACACAATCCTCAATCGTCAATCCTCAATCTTCAATCCTCAATCCCCAATCCTCAATCCTCAATCCTCAATCCTCAATCCTCAATCCTCAGTCCTCAAACCTCAATCCTGAACCCTCAATCCTGAATCCTCAATCTTCATCCCTCAGTCTTCAACAATCAGTTGTCAATCCTCAATACTCAGTAGAATATCCTCAATTCACAGTTCTCAATACGCAGTACTCCATCTGCAATCTTCAGATCTCTATCCACAAACATCAATTCTCATCACTCAACCCTGAACGTTCAGTCCTCAATGTTCAATTCTCAATCCTCAATTCTCAATCTTCAATCCTCAATACTGAATCTTCAATCCTCAATCCTCAATCCTCAATCCTCAAACCTCAATCCTCAACCGTCAGTCCTCGTCCTCAATCCTCAACCCTCAATCCTCAGTCCTCAATCTTCAATCCTCAATCCTCAATCCTCAATCCTCAATCGTCAATCCTCAATCCTCAATCCTCAATCTTCAATCCTCAATCCTCAATCCTCAATCCTCAATCCTCAATCTTCAATCCCCAATACTCAATCCTCAATCCCCAGTCCTCAATCCGCAATGTTCAATCCGCAATACCCAATCCTCAATCGTCAATCTTCTATCCCCAATCCTCAATCTTCAATCCTCAATCCTCAATCCTCAATCCTCAATCCTCAAACTTCAATCCTCAATCCTCAATTCTCAATCCTCAATCCTCAATCCTCAGACCTCAAACATCAATACTCAGCCCTCAGTCCTCGTCCTCAATCCACAACCCTCAATCCTCGATCCTCAATCTTCAATCATCAATATTCAATCTTCAATCCTCAATCCTCAATACTCAATGTTCAATCCTCCATACGCAATCCTCAACCTTCAATCCTCAATCCTCAATACTCAACCTTCAATCCTCAATCCTCAATACTCAATCCTCAATCCTCAATCCTCAGTCATCAATCCTCAATCTTCAATACTCAATCGTCAATCCTCAGTCCTCAATCTTCAATCCCCTATCCTCGTTCCTCAAACCTCAATCCTCAACCCTTAGTCCTCACCCTCAATTCTCAATTCTCAATCCTCAATCCTCAATCCTCAATCTTCAATCCTCAATAAACAATCTCCAATCCTAGATCCTCAATCCCCAATCCTCAATCCTTAATCCTCAGTCTTCAATCCTCAATCCCCAGTCCTCAAACTTCAATCCTCAATGCTCAATCCTCAATCCTCAGTCCTCAGTCCTCAATCATCAATCCTCAACCCTCAAACCTCAAACCTCAACCGTCAGTCCTCGTCCTCAATCCTCAACACTCAATCCTCAATCCTCAACCTTCAATCCCCAATACTCAATCTTCAATTCTCAATCCTCAATCCTCAATCCTCAACCTTCAATCCTCAATCCTCAATCCTCAATCCTCAGTCATCAATCCTCAATCCTCAATCCTCAACATTCAATCCTCAATACTCAATCTTCAACCCTCAATCCTCAATCCCGAATTCTCATTCCTCAATCCTCAATCCTCAATACTCAATATTCCATCCTCAATCCTCAATCTTCAATCCTCAATACTCAACCTTCAATCCTGAATCATCAATCCTCAATCCCCAATCCTCAATCCTCAATCGTCAGGCTTCAGTACTCAATACTCAATCTTCAATCCTCAATCCTAAATCCTCATTCCTCAATCCTCAATCCTCAATCCTCTATCCTCAATCATCAATCCTCAATCTTCAATACTCAATCCTCAATCTTCAATCCTCAATACTCAATCCTCTATCCTCAAACCTCAATCCTCAATATTCAATCCGCAATACCCAATCCTCAATTGTCAATCCTCAATCCCCAATCCTCAATCTTCAATCCTCAACCCTCAATCCTCAATCCTCAATCCTCAATACTCAATCCTCAATCCTCAATCCTCAATCCTCAATGTTCAATCCGGAATACCCAATCCTCAATCTTCAATCCTCAATCCTCAATCCCCAATCCTCAATCCTTAATCTTCAATCCTCAATACTCAATCTTCAATCCTCAATCCTCAATCCTCGGTCCTCAATCCTCAATCGTCAATCTCCATTCCTGAATAATCAATATTCAATCCTCAATACTCAATCCTCAATCCTCAATCCTCAATCCTCAACCCTCATTCTTCAATCCTCAATACCCAATCCTCAATCTTCAATCCTCAATCCTCAATCCTCAATTCTCAACCCTCAATCGTCAGTCCTCAGTCCTCAAACCTCAATCCTCAAACCCCAGCCCTCGTCCTCAATCCTCAATCCTCAATCCTCAATCCTCAATACCCAACCATCAATCCTCAATTCTCAATACTCAATAGAATATCCTGAATTTTCAGGATTCAATACTCAAACCTCAACCCTCAACCCTCAGCCCTCATCCTCAATCCCCAATCCTCAATCCTCAATCCTCAATATTCAATCCTCTATACTCAATCTTCAATCCTCAATCCTCAATCCTCAATCCTCAATCCTCAATCCTCAATCCTCAATCCTCAGTCATCAATCATCAATCTTCAATACTCAATCGTCAATCCTCAGTCCTCAATCCTCAATCCCCAATGCTCGCTCCTCAAACCTCAATCCTCAACCCTCAGTCCTCACCTTCAATTCTCAACTCTCAATCCTCAATCCTCAATCCTCAACCTTCAATCCTCAATCCTCAATCCTCAATCCTCAATCTTCAATCCTCAGTCCTCAATCCCCAATCCTCAATCCTCATTCTTCAATTCTCAATCCTCGTTCTTCTATCCTCAATACCCAATCCTCAATCTTCAATCCTCAATCCTCAATCCTCAACCCTCAATCCTCAATCCACAATCCTCAATACTCAATCCTCGATCTTCAATCCCCAATACTCAATCTTCAATCCTCAATCCTCAATCCTCAATCCTCAATTCTCAATCATCAATCGTCAGGCTTCAGTACTCAATACTCAATCTTCAATCCTCAATCCTCAATCCTCAATCCTCATTCTTCAATCCTCAATACCCAATCCTCAATCTTCAATACTCAATCCTCAATCCTCAATTCTCAATACTCAATAGAATATCCTGAATTTTCAGTATTCAATGCTCAAACCTCAACCCTCAACCCTCAGCCCTCATCCTCAATCCTCAATCCTTAATCCTCAATCCTCAATATTCAATCCTCTATACTCAATCTTCAATCCTCAATCCTCAATCCTCGGTCCTCAATCCTCAATCGTCAATTTCCATTCCTGAATAATCAATATTCAATCCTCAATCCTCAATCCTCAAACCTCAATCCTCAATCCTCAATCCTCATTCTTCAATCCTCAATACCCAATCCTCAATCTTCAATCCTCAATCCTCAATCCTCAATTCTCAACCCTCAATCGTCAGTCCTCAGTCCTCAAACCTCAATCCTCAAACCCCAGCCCTCGTCCTCAATCCTCAATCCTCAATCCTCAATCCTCAATACCCAACCATCAATCCTCAATTCTCAATACTCAATAGAATATCCTGAATTTTCAGGATTCAATACTCAAACCTCAACCCTCAACCCTCAGCCCTCATCCTCAATCCCCAATCCTCAATCCTCAATCCTCAATATTCAATCCTCTATACTCAATCTTCAATCCTCAATCCTCAATCCTCAATCCTCAGTCATCAATCATCAATCTTCAATACTCAATCGTCAATCCTCAGTCCTCAATCCTCAATCCCCAATGCTCGCTCCTCAAACCTCAATCCTCAACCCTCAGTCCTCACCTTCAATTCTCAACTCTCAATCCTCAATCCTCAATCCTCAACCTTCAATCCTCAATCCTCAATCCTCAATCCTCAATCTTCAATCCTCAGTCCTCAATCCTCAATCCTCAACCCTCATTCTTCAATCCTCAATCCTCGTTCTTCTATCCTCAATACCCAATCCTCAATCTTCAATCCTCAATCCTCAATCCTCAACCCTCAATCCTCAATCCACAATCCTCAATACTCAATCCTCGATCTTCAATCCCCAATACTCAATCTTCAATCCTCAATCCTCAATCCTCAATCCTCAATTCTCAATCATCAATCGTCAGGCTTCAGTACTCAATACTCAATCTTCAATCCTCAATCCTCAATCCTCATTCCTCAATACTCAATCCTCAATCCTCAATCCTCAATCATCAATACTCAATCTTCAATACTCAATCCTCAATACTCAATCCTCAATCCTCAATCCTCAATCATCAATCCTCAATCTTCAATACTCAATCCTCAATCCTCAATCCTCAATCCTCAATCCTCATTACGCAACCATCAATCCTCAATTCTCAATACTCAATAGAATATCCTGAATTCTCACGGTTCAATACTCAAACCTCAATCCTCAACCCTCAGCCCTCAGCCCTCATTCTCCATCCTCAATCCTGAATCCTCAATCCTCAATCTTCAATCCCCAATACTCAATCTTCAATACTCAATCCTCAATCGTCAATCCTCAATCCTGAATCCTCAGTCATCAATACCCAATTTTCAATACTCAATCCTCAATATTCAATACTCAATCCTCAATCCTCAATACTCAATCCTCAATCCTCAAACCTCAATCATCAACCCTCAGTCCTCATCCTCAATTCTCAATTCTCAATCCTCAATCCTCAATCCTCAATCCTCAATCCCCAATCCTCAATCCTCAATCTTCAATCCTCAATACTCAATATTCAATTCTCAATACCCAACCATCAATCCTCAATTCTCAATTCTCAATAGAATATCGTGAATTTTCAGGATTCAATACTCAAACCTCAGGCCTCAACCCTCAGCCCTCATCCTCAATCCCCAATCCTCAATCCTCAATCCTCAATATTCAATCCTCTATACTCAATCGTCAATCCTCGATCCTCAATCCTCAATCCTCAATCCTCAATCCTCAGTCATCAATCATCAATCTTCAATACTCAATCGTCAATCCTCAGCCCTCAATCCTCAATCCCCAATCCTCGTTCCTCAAACCTCAATCCTCAACCCTCAGACCTCACCTTCAATTCTCAACTCTCAATCCTCAATCCTCAATCCCCAATCTTCAATCCTCAATCTTCAATCCTCAATCCTCAATCTTCAATCCTCAATCCTCAATCCTCAATCCTCAATCCTCATTCTTCAATCCTCAACGCCCAATCCTCAATCTTCAATCCTCAATCCACAATCCTCAATTCTCAATCCTCAATCCTCAGTCCTCAAGCCTCAAACCTCAATCCTCAACCCTCGGCCCTCATCCTCAATCCTCAATACTCAACCCTCAATCCTCAATCTTCAATCCTCAATACTCAATCTTCAATACTCAATCCTCAATTCTCAATCCTCAATACTCAAACCTCAAACATCAATCCTCCATCCCCAATCCTCCATCCCCAATCCTCAATCTTCTATCGTCAATCCTCAATCCTCAATCCTCAATCCTCAACCTTCACTCCTCAATACTCAATCTTCAACCCTCAATCCTCAATCCCCAATCCTCAATACTCAATCCTCAATCCTCAATCCTCAATATTCAATTCTCAATACTCAGTCTACAATCCTCAATCCTCAATCATTAGTCCTCAATCCTCGTTCTTCTATCCTCAATACCCAATCCTCAATCTTCAATCCTCAATCCTCAATCCTCAACGCTCAATCCTCAATCCTCAATCCTCAATACTCAATCCTCGATCTTCAATCCACAATACTCAATCTTCAATCCTCAATCCTCAATCCTCAATCCTCAATTCTCAATCCTCAATCGTCAGGCTTCAGTACTCAACACTCAATCTTCAATCCTCAATCCTCAATCCTCATTCCTCAATACTCAATCCTCAATCCTCAATCCTCAATCATGAATACTCAATCTTCAATACTCAATCCTCAATACTCAACCCTCAATCCTCAATCCTCAATCATCAATCCTCAATCTTCAATACTCAATCCTCAATCCTCAATCCTCAATCCTCAATCCTCAATCCTCAATCCTCAATCGTCAATCCTCAATCCTCAATCCTCAATCTTCAATCTCCAATACTCAATCTTCAATCCTCAATCCTCAATCCTCAATCCTCAATCCTCAATCCTCAGTCATCAATACTCAATCTTCAATACTCAATCTTCAATCCTCAATACACAATCCTCAATCCTCAATCCTCAATCCTCAATCCTCAAACCTCAATCCTCAACCCTCAGTCCTCATCCTCAATTCTCAATTCTCAATCCTCAATCCGCAATCCCCAACCCTCAACCTTCAATACTCAATCCTCAATCCTCAGTCCTCAATCCTCAACCTTCAATCCTCAATACTCAATCTTCAATCTTCAATCCTCAATCCTCAATCCTCAATCCTCAATTCTCAATTCTCAATTCTCAATCATCAATGTTCAATCCGCAATACCCAATCCTCAATCTTCAATCCTCAATCCTCCATCCCCAATCTTCAATCCACAATACTCATCCATCAATCCTCAATTCCCAATCCTCAATCTTGAATCCTCAATCCTCAATCCTCAATTCTCAACCCTCAATCCTCAGTCCTCAGTCCTCAAACCTCAATCCTCAAACCTCAGCCCTCATACTCAATCCTCAATCCTCAATCCTCAGTCCTCAATCTTCAATCCTCAATACTCAATCTTCAATCCTCAATCCTCAGACCACAAACCTCAATCCTTAATATTCAATCCTCAATACTCAATCTTCAATACTCAATCCTCAATGCTCGGTACTCAATCCTCAATCGTCAATCTCCAATCCTGAATACTCAACCTTCAATTCTCAATCCTCAATCCTCAATACTCAATCCTCAATCCTCAATCCTCATTCTTCAATCCTCAATACCCAATCCTGAATCTTCAATCCTCAATCCTCAATCCTCAATTCTCAATCCTCAATCCTCGTTCCTCAAACCTCAACCCTCAACCCTCAGTCCTCATACTCAATTCTCAATTCTCAATCCTCAATCCTCAATCCTCAATCTTCAATCCTCAATAATCAATCTCCAATCCTAGATCCTCAATGCCCAATCCTCAATCTTCAATCCTCAATACTCAATCCTCAATTCTCAATCCTCAATCCTCAATCCTCAGACCTCAAACATCAATATTCAACACACGGACCTGGTCCTCAATCCACAACCCTCAATCCTCAATCCTCAATCTTCAATCATCAATACTCAATCTTCAATCCTCAATCCTCAACCCTCAATCCTCAATCCTCAATCCTCAATCCTCAATCTTTAATCCTCAATCCTCAATCCTCAATCCTCAATCCTAAACTTTCAACCCTCAATACTCAATCTTCAATCCTCAATCCTCAATCCTCAATCCTCAATCCTCAATCCTAAGTCATCAACACTCAATCTTCAATACTCAATCTTCAATCCTCAATACACAATCCTCAATCCTCAATCCTCAATCCTCAATCCTCAAACCTCAATCCTCAACCCTCAGTCCTCATCCTCAATTCTCAATTCTCAATCCTCAATCCTGAATCCCCAATACTCAACCTTGAATACTCAATCCTCAATCCTCAGTCCTCAATCCTCAACCTTCAATCCTCAATACTCAATCTTCAATCTTCAATCCTCAATCCTCAATCCTCAATCCTCTATTCTCAATTCTCAATCCTCAATCTTCAATCCTTAATACTCAATTTTCAATCCTCGATCCTCAATCCTCAATCCGCAATCCTCAATCGTCAATCCTCAATCCACAATCCTCAATTTTCAATCCTCAATCCTCAATCCTCAATCCTCAATCCTCAATCTTCAGTCCTCAATACTTAATCCTCAATCCTCAGTCCTCAATCCGCAATGTTCAATCCGCAATACCCAATCCTCAATCGTCAATCCTCTATCCCCAATCCTCAATCTTCAATCCTCAATCCTCAATCTTTAATCCTCAACCCTCAACCCTCAATCCTCAATCCTCGTTCTTCAATCCTCAATACCCAAACCTCAATCTTCAATCCTCAATTCTCAATCCTCATTCCTCAATTCTCAATCCTTAATCCTCATTCCTCAATCCTCAATCCCCAATCCTCATTCTTCAAACCTCAATCCTCAACCTTCAGTACTCATCCTCAATTGTCAATTCTCAATCCCCAATCCTCAATGCTCAATCTTCAATCATAAATACTCAATCTTCAATCCTCAATACTGAGTCTTCAATCCTCAATCCTCAATCCTCAATCTTCAATCCTCAGACCCCAATCCTCAATCTTCAATCCTCTATCCTCAATCCTCAATCCTCAATCCTCAATCCACAGTCCTTAGGCCTCAAACCTCAACCCTCAACTCTCAGAACTCATCCTCAATCCTCAATCCTCAATCCTCAATCCTCAATCTTCAATCCTCAATAATCAATCTCCAATCCTAGTTCCTCAATTCCCAATCCTCAATCCTTGAACCTCTATCTTGAATCCTCAATCCCCAGGCGTCAAACTTCAATCCTCAATGCTCAATCCTCAATCCTCAGTCGTCAGTCCTCAATCCTCAATCCTCAATCCTCAAACCTCAATCCTCAATCGTCAGGCTTCAGTACTTAATACTCAATCTTCAATCCTCAATCCTCAATCCTCATTCCTCAATACTCAATCCTCAATCCTCAATCCACAATCATGAATACTCAATCTTCAATACTCAATCCTCAATACTCAACCCTCAATCCTCAATCCTCAATCATCAATCCTCAATCTTCAATACTCAATCCTCAATCCTCAATCCTCAATCCTCAATCCTCAATCCTCAATCCTCAATCGTCAATCCTCAATCCTCAATCCTCCATCTTCAATCTCCAATACTCAATCTTCAATCCTCAATCCTCAATCCTCAATCCTCAATCCTCAATCCTCAGTCATCAATACTCAATCTTCAATACTCAATCTTCAATCCTCAATACACAATCCTCAATCCTCAATCCTCAATCCTCAATCCTCAAACCTCAATCCTCAACCCTCAGTCCTCATCCTCAATTCTCAATTCTCAATCCTCAATCCGCAATCCCCAACCCTCAACCTTCAATACTCAATCCTCAATCCTCAGTCCTCAATCCTCAACCTTCAATCCTCAATACTCAATCTTCAATCTTCAATCCTCAATCCTCAATCCTCAATCCTCAATTCTCAATTCTCAATCATCAATGTTCAATCCGCAATACCCAATCCTCAATCTTCAATCCTCAATCCTCCATCCCCAATCTTCAATCCACAATCCTCATCCATCAATCCTCAATTCCCAATCCTCAATCTTGAATCCTCAATCCTCAATCCTCAATTCTCAACCCTCAATCCTCAGTCCTCAGTCCTCAAACCTCAATCCTCAAACCTCAGCCCTCATACTCAATCCTCAATCCTCAATCCTCAGTCCTCAATCTTCAATCCTCAATACTCAATCTTCAATCCTCAATCCTCAGACCACAAACCTCAATCCTTAATATTCAATCCTCAATACTCAATCTTCAATACTCAATCCTCAATGCTCGGTACTCAATCCTCAATCGTCAATCTCCAATCCTGAATACTCAACCTTCAATTCTCAATCCTCAATCCTCAATACTCAATCCTCAATCCTCAATCCTCATTCTTCAATCCTCAATACCCAATCCTGAATCTTCAATCCTCAATCCTCAATCCTCAATTCTCAATCCTCAATCCTCGTTCCTCAAACCTCAACCCTCAACCCTCAGTCCTCATACTCAATTCTCAATTCTCAATCCTCAATCCTCAATCCTCAATCTTCAATCCTCAATAATCAATCTCCAATCCTAGATCCTCAATGCCCAATCCTCAATCTTCAATCCTCAATACTCAATCCTCAATTCTCAATCCTCAATCCTCAATCCTCAGACCTCAAACATCAATATTCAACACACGGACCTGGTCCTCAATCCACAACCCTCAATCCTCAATCCTCAATCTTCAATCATCAATACTCAATCTTCAATCCTCAATCCTCAACCCTCAATCCTCAATCCTCAATCCTCAATCCTCAATCTTTAATCCTCAATCCTCAATCCTCAATCCTCAATCCTCAATCCTCATTCTTCAATCCTCAATACCCAATCCTCAATCTTCAATACTCAATCCTCAATCCTCAATTCTCAACCTTCAATCCTCAATCCTCAATCCTCTATCCCCAATCCTCAATCTTCAATCCTCAATCCTCAATCCTCAATCCTCAATCCTCAAACTTCAATCCTCAATCCTCAATTCTCAATCCTCAGTCGTCAGTCCTCAATCCTCAATCCTCAATCCTCAAACCTCAATCCTCAACCGTCAGTCCTCGTCCTCAATCCTCAACCCTCAATCCTCAGTCCTCAATCTTCAATCCTCAATCCTCAATCCTCAATCCTCAATCGTCAATCCTCAATCCTCAATCCTCAATCTTCAATCCGCAATCCTCAATCCTCAATCCTCAATCCTCAATCTTCAATCCTCAATACTCAATCCTCAATCCCCAGTCCTCAATCCGCAATGTTCAATCCGCAATACCCAATCCTCAATCGTCAATCCTCTATCCCCAATCCTCAATCTTCAATCCTCAATCCTCAATCCTCAATCCTCAATCCTCAAACTTCAATCCTCAATACTCAATTCTCAATCCTCAATCCTCAATCCTCAGACCTCAAACATCAATACTCAGCCCTCAGTCCTCGTCCTCAATCCACAACCCTCAATCCTCGATCCTCAATCTTCAATCATCAATATTCAATCTTCAATCCTCAATCCTCAATACTCAATGTTCAATCCTCCATACGCAATCCTCAACCTTCAATCCTCAATCCTCAATACTCAACCTTCAATCCTCAATCCTCAATACTCAATCCTCAATCCTCAATCCTCAATCCTCAATCCTCAGTCATCAATCCTCAATCTTCAATACCCAATCGTCAATCCTCAGTCCTCAATCTTCAATCCCCTATCCTCGTTCCTCAAACCTCAATCCTCAACCCTTAGTCCTCACCCTCAATTCTCAATTCTCAACCCTTAGTCCTCACCCTCAATTCTCAATTCTCAATCCTCAATACTCAATCCTCAATCATCAATGCTCAATCCTCAATCCTCAATTCTCAATCCTCAATCCTCAATCCTCAGACCTCAAACATCAATACTCAGCCCTCAGTCCTCGTCCTCAATCCACAACCCTCAATCCTCGATCCTCAATCTTCAATCATCAATATTCAATCTTCAACCCTCAATCCTCAATACTCAATGTTCAATCCTCCATACGCAATCCTCAACCTTCAATCCTCAATCCTCAATACTCAACCTTCAATCCTCAATCCTCAATCCTCAATCCTCAATCCTCAATCCTCAGTCATCAATCCTCAATCTTCAATACCCTATCGTCAATCCTCATTCCTCAATCTTCAATCCCCTATCCTCGTTCCTCAAACCTCAATCCTCAACCCTTAGTCCTCACCCTCAATTCTCAATTCTCAATCCTCAATCCTCAATCCTCAATCTTCAATCCTCAATAATCAATCTCCAATCCTAGATCCTCAATCCTCAATCCACAACCCTCAATCCTCAATCCTCAACCTTCAATCATCAATACTCAATCTTCAGTCCTCAATCCTCAACCCCCAATCCTCAGTCCTCAATCCTCTATCTTTAATCCTCAATCCTCAATCCTCAATCCTCAATCCTAAACCTTCAACCCTCAATACTCAATCTTCAATCCTCAATCCTCAATCCTCAATCCTCAATCCTCAATCCTCAATCTTCAGTGCTCAATACTCAATCTTCAATCCTCAATCCTCAATCCTCAATCCTCAGTCCTCATTCTTCAATCCTCAACACCCAATCCTCAATCTTCAATTCTCAACCTTCAATCCACAATTCTCAATCCTCAATCCTCAATCCTCAATCCTCATTCCTCATTCTACAATCCTCTACACCGAATCCTCAATCTTCAATCATCAATCCTCGATCCTCAATTCTCAATCCTCAATCCTCAGTCCTCATTCCTCAAACCTCAATCCTCAACCCTCAGCCCTCATCCTCAATCCTCAATCGTCAATCCTCAGTCATCAGCCGTCAAATCTCACCCCTCAACCCTCAGACCTCATCCTCAATCCCCAATACTCAATCCTCAATCCTCAATCCTCAATCCCCAATACTCAACTTTCAATCCTCAATCCTCAATACTCAATCCTCAGTCATCAATACTCAATCTTCAATACTCAATCCTCAATCCTCAGTCCTCAATCCTCAATCCTCAATCCTCAATCCTCATTTCTCAAACCTCAATCCTCAACCCTCAGTCCTCATCCTCAATTCTCAATACTCAAACTTCAGTCCTCAACCGACAGTTCTCGTCTTCAATCCTCAACACTCAATCCTCATTGCTCAATCTTCAATTATCAATACTCAATCTTCAATCCTCAATCCTCAATCCTCAATCCTCAATCTTCAATCCTCAATCCTCAATCCTCAACCTTCAATCCTCAATCCTCAATCCTCAATCCTCAGTCATCAATCCTCAATCCTCAATCCTCAACATTCAATCCTCAATACTCAATCTTCAACCCTCAATCCTCAATCCCGAATTCTCAATCCACAATCCTCAATCCTCAATACTCAATATTCCATCCTCAATCCTCAATCTTCAATCCTCAATACTCAACCTTCAATCCTGAATCATCAATCCTCAATCCCCAATCCTCAATCCTCAATCGTCAGGCTTCAGTACTCAATACTCAATCTTCAATCCTCAATCCTAAATCCTCATTCCTCAATCCTCAATCCTCAATCCTCTATCCTCAATCATCAATCCTCAATCTTCAATACTCAATCCTCAATCTTCAATCCTCAATACTCAATCCTCTATCCTCAAACCTCAATCCTCAATGTTCAATCCGCAATACCCAATCCTCAATTGTCAATCCTCAATCCCCAATCCTCAATCTTCAATCCTCAACCCTCAATCCTCAATCCTCAATCCTCAATACTCAATCCTCAATCCTCAATCCTCAATCCTCAATGTTCAATCCGGAATACCCAATCCTCAATCTTCAATCCTCAATCCTCAATCCCCAATCCTCAATCCTTAATCTTCAATCCTCAATACTCAATCTTCAATCCTCAATCCTCAATCCTCGGTCCTCAATCCTCAATCGTCAATCTCCATTCCTGAATAATCAATATTCAATCCTCAATCCTCAATCCTCAATCCTCAATCCTCAATCCTCAATCCTCATTCTTCAATCCTCAATACCCAATCCTCAATCTTCAATCCTCAATCCTCAATCCTCAATTCTCAACCCTCAATCGTCAGTCCTCAGTCCTCAAACCTCAATCCTCAAACCCCAGCCCTCGTCCTCAATCCTCAATCCTCAATCCTCAATCCTCAATACCCAACCATCAATCCTCAATTCTCAATACTCAATAGAATATCCTGAATTTTCAGGATTCAATACTCAAACCTCAACCCTCAACCCTCAGCCCTCATCCTCAATCCCCAATCCTCAATCCTCAATCCTCAATATTCAATCCTCTATACTCAATCTTCAATCCTCAATCCTCAATCCTCAATCCTCAGTCATCAATCATCAATCTTCAATACTCAATCGTCAATCCTCAGTCCTCAATCCTCAATCCCCAATGCTCGCTCCTCAAACCTCAATCCTCAACCCTCAGTCCTCACCTTCAATTCTCAACTCTCAATCCTCAATCCTCAATCCTCAACCTTCAATCCTCAATCCTCAATCCTCAATCCTCAATCTTCAATCCTCAGTCCTCAATCCTCAATCCTCAACCCTCATTCTTCAATCCTCAATCCTCGTTCTTCTATCCTCAATACCCAATCCTCAATCTTCAATCCTCAATCCTCAATCCTCAACCCTCAATCCTCAATCCACAATCCTCAATACTCAATCCTCGATCTTCAATCCCCAATACTCAATCTTCAATCCTCAATCCTCAATCCTCAATCCTCAATTCTCAATCATCAATCGTCAGGCTTCAGTACTCAATACTCAATCTTCAATCCTCAATCCTCAATCCTCATTCCTCAATACTCAATCCTCAATTCTCAATCCTCAATCATCAATACTCAATCTTCAATACTCAATCCTCAATACTCAATCCTCAATCCTCAATCCTCAATCATCAATCCTCAATCTTCAATACTCAATCCTCAATCCTCAATCCTCAATCCTCAATCCTCATTACGCAACCATCAATCCTCAATTCTCAATACTCAATAGAATATCCTGAATTCTCACGGTTCAATACTCAAACCTCAATCCTCAACCCTCAGCCCTCAGCCCTCATTCTCCATCCTCAATCCTGAATCCTCAATCCTCAATCTTCAATCCCCAATACTCAATCTTCAATACTCAATCCTCAATCGTCAATCCTCAATCCTGAATCCTCAGTCATCAATACCGAATTTTCAATACTCAATCCTCAATATTCAATACTCAATCCTCAATCCTCAATACTCAATCCTCAATCCTCAAACCTCAATCATCAACCCTCAGTCCTCATCCTCAATTCTCAATTCTCAATCCTCAATCCTCAATCCTCAATCCTCAATCCCCAATCCTCAATCCTCAATCTTCAATCCTCAATACTCAATATTCAATTCTCAATACCCAACCATCAATCCTCAATTCTCAATTCTCAATAGAATATCGTGAATTTTCAGGATTCAATACTCAAACCTCAGGCCTCAACCCTCAGCCCTCATCCTCAATCCCCAATCCTCAATCCTCAATCCTCAATATTCAATCCTCTATACTCAATCTTCAATCCTCGATCCTCAATCCTCAATCCTCAATCCTCAATCCTCAGTCATCAATCATCAATCTTCAATACTCAATCGTCAATCCTCAGTCCTCAATCCTCAATCCCCAATCCTCGTTCCTCAAACCTCAATCCTCAACCCTCAGTCCTCACCTTCAATTCTCAACTCTCAATCCTCAATCCTCAATCCTCAATCTTCAATCCTCAATCCTCAATCCTCAATCCTCAATCTTCAATCCTCAATCCTCAATCCTCAATCCTCAATCCTCATTCTTCAATCCTCAACGCCCAATCCTCAATCTTCAATCCTCAATCCACAATCCTCAATTCTCAATCCTCAATCCTCAGTCCTCAAGCCTCAAACCTCAATCCTCAACCCTCGGCCCTCATCCTCAATCCTCAATACTCAACCCTCAATCCTCAATCTTCAATCCTCAATACTCAATCTTCAATACTCAATCCTCAATTCTCAATCCTCAATACTCAAACCTCAAACATCAATCCTCCATCCCCAATCCTCCATCCCCAATCCTCAATCTTCTATCGTCAATCCTCAATCCTCAATCCTCAATCCTCAACCTTCACTCCTCAATACTCAATCTTCAACCCTCAATCCTCAATCCCCAATCCTCAATACTCAATCCTCAATCCTCAATCCTCAATATTCAATTCTCAATACTCAGTCTACAATCCTCAATCCTCAATCATTAGTCCTCAATCCTCGTTCTTCTATCCTCAATACCCAATCCTCAATCTTCAATCCTCAATCCTCAATCCTCAACGCTCAATCCTCAATCCTCAATCCTCAATACTCAATCCTCGATCTTCAATCCACAATACTCAATCTTCAATCCTCAATCCTCAATCCTCAATCCTCAATTCTCAATCCTCAATCGTCAGGCTTCAGTACTCAATACTCAATCTTCAATCCTCAATCCTCAATCCTCATTCCTCAATACTCAATCCTCAATCCTCAATCCTCAATCATGAATACTCAATCTTCAATACTCAATCCTCAATACTCAACCCTCAATCCTCAATCCTCAATCATCAATCCTCAATCTTCAATACTCAATCCTCAATCCTCAATCCTCAATCCTCAATCCTCAATCCTCAATCCTCAATCGTCAATCCTCAATCCTCAATCCTCAATCTTCAATCTCCAATACTCAATCTTCAATCCTCAATCCTCAATCCTCAATCCTCAATCCTCAATCCTCAGTCATCAATACTCAATCTTCAATACTCAATCTTCAATCCTCAATACACAATCCTCAATCCTCAATCCTCAATCCTCAATCCTCAAACCTCAATCCTCAACCCTCAGTCCTCATCCTCAATTCTCAATTCTCAATCCTCAATCCGCAATCCCCAACCCTCAACCTTCAATACTCAATCTTCAATACTCAATCCTCAATACTCAATCCTCAATCCTCAATCCTCAATCATCAATCCTCAATCTTCAATACTCAATCCTCAATCCTCAATCCTCAATCCTCAATCCTCATTACGCAACCATCAATCCTCAATTCTCAATACTCAATAGAATATCCTGAATTCTCACGGTTCAATACTCAAACCTCAATCCTCAACCCTCAGCCCTCAGCCATCATTCTCCATCCTCAATCCTGAATCCTCAATCCTCAATCTTCAATCCCCAATACTCAATCTTCAATACTCAATCCTCAATCGTCAATCCTCAATCCTGAATCCTCAGTCATCAATACCGAATTTTCAATACTCAATCCTCAATATTCAATACTCAATCCTCAATCCTCAATACTCAATCCTCAATCCTCAAACCTCAATCATCAACCCTCAGTCCTCATCCTCAATTCTCAATTCTCAATCCTCAATCCTCAATCCTCAATCCTCAATCCCCAATCCTCAATCCTCAATCTTCAATCCTCAATACTCAATATTCAATTCTCAATACCCAACCATCAATCCTCAATTCTCAATTCTCAATAGAATATCGTGAATTTTCAGGATTCAATACTCAAACCTCAGGCCTCAACCCTCAGCCCTCATCCTCAATCCCCAATCCTCAATCCTCAATCCTCAATATTCAATCCTCTATACTCAATCTTCAATCCTCGATCCTCAATCCTCAATCCTCAATCCTCAATCCTCAGTCATCAATCATCAATCTTCAATACTCAATCGTCAATCCTCAGTCCTCAATCCTCAATCCCCAATCCTCGTTCCTCAAACCTCAATCCTCAACCCTCAGTCCTCACCTTCAATTCTCAACTCTCAATCCTCAATCCTCAATCCTCAATCTTCAATCCTCAATCCTCAATCCTCAATCCTCGATCTTCAATCCTCAATCCTCAATCCTCAATCCTCAATCCTCATTCTTCAATCCTCAACGCCCAATCCTCAATCTTCAATCCTCAATCCACAATCCTCAATTCTCAATCCTCAATCCTCAGTCCTCAAGCCTCAAACCTCAATCCTCAACCCTCGGCCCTCATCCTCAATCCTCAATACTCAACCCTCAATCCTCAATCTTCAATCCTCAATACTCAATCTTCAATACTCAATCCTCAATTCTCAATCCTCAATACTCAAACCTCAAACATCAATCCTCCATCCCCAATCCTCCATCCCCAATCCTCAATCTTCTATCGTCAATCCTCAATCCTCAATCCTCAATCCTCAACCTTCACTCCTCAATACTCAATCTTCAACCCTCAATCCTCAATCCCCAATCCTCAATACTCAATCCTCAATCCTCAATCCTCAATATTCAATTCTCAATACTCAGTCTACAATCCTCAATCCTCAATCATTAGTACTCAATCCTCGTTCTTCTATCCTCAATACCCAATCCTCAATCTTCAATCCTCAATCCTCAATCCTCAACGCTCAATCCTCAATCCTCAATCCTCAATACTCAATCCTCGATCTTCAATCCACAATACTCAATCTTCAATCCTCAATCCTCAATCCTCAATCCTCAATTCTCAATCCTCAATCGTCAGGCTTCAGTACTCAGTACTCAATCTTCAATCCTCAATCCTCAATCCTCATTCCTCAATACTCAATCCTCAATCCTCAATCCTCAATCATGAATACTCAATCTTCAATACTCAATCCTCAATACTCAACCCTCAATCCTCAATCCTCAATCATCAATCCTCAATCTTCAATACTCAATCCTCAATCCTCAATCCTCAATCCTCAATCTTCAATCCTCAATACTCAATCCTCAATTCTCAATCCTCAATCCTCAATCCTCAGACCTCAAACATCAATATTCAACACACGGACCTGGTCCTCAATCCACAACCCTCAATCCTCAATCCTCAATCTTCAATCATCAATACTCAATCTTCAATCCTCAATCCTCAACCCTCAATCCTCAATCCTCAATCCTCAATCCTCAATCTTTAATCCTCAATCCTCAATCCTCAATCCTCAATCCTAAACTTTCAACCCCCAATACTCAATCTTCAATCCTCAATCCTCAATCCTCAATCCTCAATCCTCAATCCTAAGTCATCAACACTCAATCTTCAATACTCAATCTTCAATCCTCAATACACAATCCTCAATCCTCAATCCTCAATCCTCAATCCTCAAACCTCAATCCTCAACCCTCAGTCCTCATCCTCAATTCTCAATTCTCAATCCTCAATCCTGAATCCCCAATCCTCAACCTTCAATACTCAATCCTCAATCCTCAGTCCTCAATCCTCAACCTTCAATCCTCAATACTCAATCTTCAATCTTCAATCCTCAATCCTCAATCCTCAGTCATCAATACTCAATCTTCAATACTCAATCTTCAATCCTCAATACACAATCCTCAATCCTCAATCCTCAATCCTCAATCCTCAAACCTCAATCCTCAACCCTCAGTCCTCATCCTCAATTCTCAATTCTCAATCCTCAATCCGCAATCCCCAACCCTCAACCTTCAATACTCAATCTTCAATACTCAATCCTCAATACTCAATCCTCAATCCTCAATCCTCAATCATCAATCCTCAATCTTCAATACTCAATCCTCAATCCTCAATCCTCAATCCTCAATCCTCATTACGCAACCATCAATCCTCAATTCTCAATACTCAATAGAATATCCTGAATTCTCACGGTTCAATACTCAAACCTCAATCCTCAACCCTCAGCCCTCAGCCATCATTCTCCATCCTCAATCCTGAATCCTCAATCCTCAATCTTCAATCCCCAATACTCAATCTTCAATACTCAATCCTCAATCGTCAATCCTCAATCCTGAATCCTCAGTCATCAATACCGAATTTTCAATACTCAATCCTCAATATTCAATACTCAATCCTCAATCCTCAATACTCAATCCTCAATCCTCAAACCTCAATCATCAACCCTCAGTCCTCATCCTCAATTCTCAATTCTCAATCCTCAATCCTCAATCCTCAATCCTCAATCCCCAATCCTCAATCCTCAATCTTCAATCCTCAATACTCAATATTCAATTCTCAATACCCAACCATCAATCCTCAATTCTCAATTCTCAATAGAATATCGTGAATTTTCAGGATTCAATACTCAAACCTCAGGCCTCAACCCTCAGCCCTCATCCTCAATCCCCAATCCTCAATCCTCAATCCTCAATATTCAATCCTCTATACTCAATCTTCAATCCTCGATCCTCAATCCTCAATCCTCAATCCTCAATCCTCAGTCATCAATCATCAATCTTCAATACTCAATCGTCAATCCTCAGTCCTCAATCCTCAATCCCCAATCCTCGTTCCTCAAACCTCAATCCTCAACCCTCAGTCCTCACCTTCAATTCTCAACTCTCAATCCTCAATCCTCAATCCTCAATCTTCAATCCTCAATCCTCAATCCTCAATCCTCGATCTTCAATCCTCAATCCTCAATCCTCAATCCTCAATCCTCATTCTTCAATCCTCAACGCCCAATCCTCAATCTTCAATCCTCAATCCACAATCCTCAATTCTCAATCCTCAATCCTCAGTCCTCAAGCCTCAAACCTCAATCCTCAACCCTCGGCCCTCATCCTCAATCCTCAATACTCAACCCTCAATCCTCAATCTTCAATCCTCAATACTCAATCTTCAATACTCAATCCTCAATTCTCAATCCTCAATACTCAAACCTCAAACATCAATCCTCCATCCCCAATCCTCCATCCCCAATCCTCAATCTTCTATCGTCAATCCTCAATCCTCAATCCTCAATCCTCAACCTTCACTCCTCAATACTCAATCTTCAACCCTCAATCCTCAATCCCCAATCCTCAATACTCAATCCTCAATCCTCAATCCTCAATATTCAATTCTCAATACTCAGTCTACAATCCTCAATCCTCAATCATTAGTACTCAATCCTCGTTCTTCTATCCTCAATACCCAATCCTCAATCTTCAATCCTCAATCCTCAATCCTCAACGCTCAATCCTCAATCCTCAATCCTCAATACTCAATCCTCGATCTTCAATCCACAATACTCAATCTTCAATCCTCAATCCTCAATCCTCAATCCTCAATTCTCAATCCTCAATCGTCAGGCTTCAGTACTCAGTACTCAATCTTCAATCCTCAATGCTCAATCCTCATTCCTCAATACTCAATCCTCAATCCTCAATCCTCAATCATGAATACTCAATCTTCAATACTCAATCCTCAATACTCAACCCTCAATCCTCAATCCTCAATCATCAATCCTCAATCTTCAATACTCAATCCTCAATCCTCAATCCTCAATCCTCAATCCTCAATCCTCAATCCTCAATCGTCAATCCTCAATCCTCAATCCTCAATCTTCAATCTCCAATACTCAATCTTCAATCCTCAATCCTCAATCCTCAATCCTCAATCCTCAATCCTCAGTCATCAATACTCAATCTTCAATACTCAATCTTCAATCCTCAATACACAATCCTCAATCCTCAATCCTCAATCCTCAATCCTCAAACCTCAATCCTCAACCCTCAGTCCTCATCCTCAATTCTCAATTCTCAATCCTCAATCCGCAATCCCCAACCCTCAACCTTCAATACTCAATCCTCAATCCTCAGTCCTCAATCCTCAACCTTCAATCCTCAATACTCAATCTTCAATCTTCAATCCTCAATCCTCAATCCTCAATCCTCAATTCTCAATTCTCAATCATCAATGTTCAATCCGCAATACCCAATCCTCAATCTTCAATCCTCAATCCTCCATCCCCAATCTTCAATCCACAATCCTCATCCATCAATCCTCAATTCCCAATCCTCAATCTTGAATCCTCAATCCTCAATCCTCAATTCTCAACCCTCAATCCTCAGTCCTCAGTCCTCAAACCTCAATCCTCAAACCTCAGCCCTCATACTCAATCCTCAATCCTCAATCCTCAGTCCTCAATCTTCAATCCTCAATACTCAATCTTCAATCCTCAATCCTCAGACCACAAACCTCAATCCTTAAAATTCAATCCTCAATACTCAATCTTCAATACTCAATCCTCAATGCTCGGTACTCAATCCTCAATCGTCAATCTCCAATCCTGAATACTCAACCTTCAATTCTCAATCCTCAATCCTCAATACTCAATCCTCAATCCTCAATCCTCATTCTTCAATCCTCAATACCCAATCCTGAATCTTCAATCCTCAATCCTCAATCCTCAATTCTCAATCCTCAATCCTCGTTCCTCAAACCTCAACCCTCAACCCTCAGTCCTCATACTCAATTCTCAATTCTCAATCCTCAATCCTCAATCCTCAATCTTCAATCCTCAATAATCAATATCCAATCCTAGATCCTCAATGCCCAATCCTCAATCTTCAATCCTCAATACTCAATCCTCAATTCTCAATCCTCAATCCTCAATCCTCAGACCTCAAACATCAATATTCAACACACGGACCTGGTCCTCAATCCACAACCCTCAATCCTCAATCCTCAATCTTCAATCATCAATACTCAATCTTCAATCCTCAATCCTCAACCCTCAATCCTCAATCCTCAATCCTCAATCCTCAATCTTTAATCCTGAATCCTCAATCCTCAATCCTCAATCCTAAACTTTCAACCCTCAATACTCAATCTTCAATCCTCAATCCTCAATCCTCAATCCTCAATCCTCAATCCTAAGTCATCAACACTCAATCTTCAATACTCAATCTTCAATCCTCAATACACAATCCTCAATCCTCAATCTTCAATCCTCAATCCTCAATCCTCAATCCTCAATTCTCAATTCTCAATCATCAATGTTCAATCCGCAATACCCAATCCTCAATCTTCAATCCTCAATCCTCCATCCCCAATCTTCAATCCACAATCCTCATCCATCAATCCTCAATTCCCAATCCTCAATCTTGAATCCTCAATCCTCAATCCTCAATTCTCAACCCTCAATCCTCAGTCCTCAGTCCTCAAACCTCAATCCTCAAACCTCAGCCCTCATACTCAATCCTCAATCCTCAATCCTCAGTCCTCAATCTTCAATCCTCAATACTCAATCTTCAATCCTCAATCCTCAGACCACAAACCTCAATCCTTAAAATTCAATCCTCAATACTCAATCTTCAATACTCAATCCTCAATGCTCGGTACTCAATCCTCAATCGTCAATCTCCAATCCTGAATACTCAACCTTCAATTCTCAATCCTCAATCCTCAATACTCAATCCTCAATCCTCAATCCTCATTCTTCAATCCTCAATACCCAATCCTGAATCTTCAATCCTCAATCCTCAATCCTCAATTCTCAATCCTCAATCCTCGTTCCTCAAACCTCAACCCTCAACCCTCAGTCCTCATACTCAATTCTCAATTCTCAATCCTCAATCCTCAATCCTCAATCTTCAATCCTCAATAATCAATCTCCAATCCTAGATCCTCAATGCCCAATCCTCAATCTTCAATCCTCAATACTCAATCCTCAATTCTCAATCCTCAATCCTCAATCCTCAGACCTCAAACATCAATATTCAACACACGGACCTGGTCCTCAATCCACAACCCTCAATCCTCAATCCTCAATCTTCAATCATCAATACTCAATCTTCAATCCTCAATCCTCAACCCTCAATCCTCAATCCTCAATCCTCAATCCTCAATCTTTAATCCTGAATCCTCAATCCTCAATCCTCAATCCTAAACTTTCAACCCTCAATACTCAATCTTCAATCCTCAATCCTCAATCCTCAATCCTCAATCCTCAATCCTAAGTCATCAACACTCAATCTTCAATACTCAATCTTCAATCCTCAATACACAATCCTCAATCCTCAATCTTCAATCCTCAATCCTCAATCCTCAATCCTCAATTCTCAATTCTCAATCATCAATGTTCAATCCGCAATACCCAATCCTCAATCTTCAATCCTCAATCCTCCATCCCCAATCTTCAATCCACAATCCTCATCCATCAATCCTCAATTCCCAATCCTCAATCTTGAATCCTCAATCCTCAATCCTCAATTCTCAACCCTCAATCCTCAGTCCTCAGTCCTCAAACCTCAATCCTCAAACCTCAGCCCTCATACTCAATCCTCAATCCTCAATCCTCAGTCCTCAATCTTCAATCCTCAATACTCAATCTTCAATCCTCAATCCTCAGACCACAAACCTCAATCCTTAAAATTCAATCCTCAATACTCAATCTTCAATACTCAATCCTCAATGCTCGGTACTCAATCCTCAATCGTCAATCTCCAATCCTGAATACTCAACCTTCAATTCTCAATCCTCAATCCTCAATACTCAATCCTCAATCCTCAATCCTCATTCTTCAATCCTCAATACCCAATCCTGAATCTTCAATCCTCAATCCTCAATCCTCAATTCTCAATCCTCAATCCTCGTTCCTCAAACCTCAACCCTCAACCCTCAGTCCTCATACTCAATTCTCAATTCTCAATCCTCAATCCTCAATCCTCAATCTTCAATCCTCAATAATCAATCTCCAATCCTAGATCCTCAATGCCCAATCCTCAATCTTCAATCCTCAATACTCAATCCTCAATTCTCAATCCTCAATCCTCAATCCTCAGACCTCAAACATCAATATTCAACACACGGACCTGGTCCTCAATCCACAACCCTCAATCCTCAATCCTCAATCTTCAATCATCAATACTCAATCTTCAATCCTCAATCCTCAACCCTCAATCCTCAATCCTCAATCCTCAATCCTCAATCTTTAATCCTCAATCCTCAATCCTCAATCCTCAATCCTAAACTTTCAACCCTCAATACTCAATCTTCAATCCTCAATCCTCAATCCTCAATCCTCAATCCTCAATCCTAAGTCATCAACACTCAATCTTCAATACTCAATCTTCAATCCTCAATACACAATCCTCAATCCTCAATCCTCAATCCTCAATCCTCAAACCTCAATCCTCAACCCTCAGTCCTCATCCTCAATTCTCAATTCTCAATCCTCAATCCTGAATCCCCAATCCTCAACCTTCAATACTCAATCCTCAATCCTCAGTCCTCAATCCTCAACCTTCAATCCTCAATACTCAATCTTCAATCTTCAATCCTCAATCCTCAATCCTCAATCCTCTATTCTCAATTCTCAATCCTCAACCTTCAATCCTTAATACTCAATTTTCAATCCTCAATCCTCAATCCTCAATCCGCAATCCTCAATCGTCAATCCTCAATCCTCAATCCTCAATTTTCAATCCTCAATCCTCAATCCTCAATCCTCAATCCTCAATCTTCAGTCCTCAATACTCAATCCTCAATCCTCAGTCCTCAATCCGCAATGTTCAATCCGCAATACCCAATCCTCAATCGTCAATCCTCTATCCCCAATCCTCAATCTTCAATCCTCAATCCTCAATCTTTAATCCTCAACCCTCAACCCTCAATCCTCAATCCTCGTTCTTCAATCCTCAATACCCAAACCTCAATCTTCAATCCTCAATCCTCAATCCTCATTCCTCAATTCTCAATCCTTAATCCTCATTCCTCAATCCTCAATCCCCAATCCTCATTCTTCAAACCTCAATCCTCAACCCTCAGTACTCATCCTCAATTGTCAATTCTCAATCCCCAATCCTCAATGCTCAATCTTCAATCATAAATACTCAATCTTCAATCCTCAATACTGAGTCTTCAATCCTCAATCCTCAATCCTCAATCTTCAATCCTCAGACCCCAATCCTCAATCTTCAATCCTCTATCCTCAATCCTCAATCCTCAATCCTCAATCCACAGTCCTTAGGCCTCAAACCTCAACCCTCAACTCTCAGAACTCATCCTCAATCCTCAATCCTCAATCCTCAATCCTCAATCTTCAATCCTCAATAATCAATCTCCAATCCTAGTTCCTCAATTCCCAATCCTCAATCCTTGAACCTCTATCTTGAATCCTCAATCCCCAGGCGTCAAACTTCAATCCTCAATGCTCAATCCTCAATCCTCAGTCGTCAGTCCTCAATCCTCAATCCTCAATCCTCAAACCTCAATCCTCAACCGTCAGTCCTCGTCCTCAATCCTCAACCCTCAATCCTCAGTCCACAATCTTCAATCCTCAATACTCAATCTTCAATCCTCAATCCTCAATCCTCAATCCTCAATCTTCAATCCTCAATCCTCAATCCTCAATCCTCAATACTCATTCTTCAGTCCTCAACGCCCAATCCTCAATCTTCAATCCTCAATCCTCAATCCTCAATTCTCAATCCTCAATCCTCAGTCCTCTGTCCTCCAACCTCAATCCTCAACCCTCAGGCCTCATCCTCAATCCTCAATCTTCAATCCTCAATACTCAGTCTTCAATACTCAATCCTCAATTCTCAATCATCAATACTGAATCCTCAATCGTCAATCCTCAATCGTCAATCCTCAATCCTCAATCCTCAATCTTCAATCCCCAATACTCAATCTTCAATACTCAATCCTCAATCGTCAATCCTCAATCCTGAATCCTCAGTCATCAATACCGAATTTTCAATACTCAATCCTCAATATTCAATACTCAATCCTCAATCCTCAATACTCAATCCTCAATCCTCAAACCTCAATCATCAACCCTCAGTCCTCATCCTCAATTCTCAATTCTCAATCCTCAATCCTCAATCCTCAATCCTCAATCCCCAATCCTCAATCCTCAATCTTCAATCCTCAATACTCAATATTCAATTCTCAATACCCAACCATCAATCCTCAATTCTCAATTCTCAATAGAATATCGTGAATTTTCAGGATTCAATACTCAAACCTCAGGCCTCAACCCTCAGCCCTCATCCTCAATCCCCAATCCTCAATCCTCAATCCTCAATATTCAATCCTCTATACTCAATCTTCAATCCTCGATCCTCAATCCTCAATCCTCAATCCTCAATCCTCAGTCATCAATCATCAATCTTCAATACTCAATCGTCAATCCTCAGTCCTCAATCCTCAATCCCCAATCCTCGTTCCTCAAACCTCAATCCTCAACCCTCAGTCCTCACCTTCAATTCTCAACTCTCAATACTCAATCCTCAATCCTCAATCTTCAATCCTCAATCCTCAATCCTCAATCCTCAATCTTCAATCCTCAATCCTCAATCCTCAATCCTCAATCCTCATTCTTCAATCCTCAACGCCCAATCCTCAATCTTCAATCCTCAATCCACAATCCTCAATTCTCAATCCTCAATCCTCAGTCCTCAAGCCTCAAACCTCAATCCTCAACCCTCGGCCCTCATCCTCAATCCTCAATACTCAACCCTCAATCCTCAATCTTCAATCCTCAATACTCAATCTTCAATACTCAATCCTCAATTCTCAATCCTCAATACTCAAACCTCAAACATCAATCCTCCATCCCCAATCCTCCATCCCCAATCCTCAATCTTCTATCGTCAATCCTCAATCCTCAATCCTCAATCCTCAATCTTCAATCCTCAATACTCAATCTTCAATACTCAATCCTCAATTCTCAATCCTCAATACTCAAACCTCAAACATCAATCCTCCATCCCCAATCCTCCATCCCCAATCCTCAATCTTCTATCGTCAATCCTCAATCCTCAATCCTCAATCCTCAACCTTCACTCCTCAATACTCAATCTTCAACCCTCAATCCTCAATCCCCAATCCTCAATACTCAATCCTCAATCCTCAATCCTCAATATTCAATTCTCAATACTCAGTCTACAATCATCAATCCTCAATCATTAGTCCTCAATCCTCGTTCTTCTATCCTCAATACCCAATCCTCAATCTTCAATCCTCAATCCTCAATCCTCAACGCTCAATCCTCAATCCTCAATCCTCAATACTCAATCCTCGATCTTCAATCCACAATACTCAATCTTCAATCCTCAATCCTCAATCCTCAATCCTCAATTCTCAATCCTCAATCGTCAGGCTTCAGTACTCAGTACTCAATCTTCAATCCTCAATCCTCAATCCTCATTCCTCAATACTCAATCCTCAATCCTCAATCCTCAATCATGAATACTCAATCTTCAATACTCAATCCTCAATACTCAACCCTCAATCCTCAATCCTCAATCATCAATCCTCAATCTTCAATACTCAATCCTCAATCCTCAATCCTCAATCCTCAATCCTCAATCCTCAATCCTCAATCGTCAATCCTCAATCCTCAATCCTCAATCTTCAATCTCCAATACTCAATCTTCAATCCTCAATCCTCAATCCTCAATCCTCAATCCTCAATCCTCAGTCATCAATACTCAATCTTCAATACTCAATCTTCAATCCTCAATACACAATCCTCAATCCTCAATCCTCAATCCTCAATCCTCAAACCTCAATCCTCAACCCTCAGTCCTCATCCTCAATTCTCAATTCTCAATCCTCAATCCGCAATCCCCAACCCTCAACCTTCAATACTCAATCCTCAATCCTCAGTCCTCAATCCTCAACCTTCAATCCTCAATACTCAATCTTCAATCTTCAATCCTCAATCCTCAATCCTCAATCCTCAATTCTCAATTCTCAATCATCAATGTTCAATCCGCAATACCCAATCCTCAATCTTCAATCCTCAATCCTCCATCCCCAATCTTCAATCCACAATCCTCATCCATCAATCCTCAATTCCCAATCCTCAATCTTGAATCCTCAATCCTCAATCCTCAATTCTCAACCCTCAATCCTCAGTCCTCAGTCCTCAAACCTCAATCCTCAAACCTCAGCCCTCATACTCAATCCTCAATCCTCAATCCTCAGTCCTCAATCTTCAATCCTCAATACTCAATCTTCAATCCTCAATCCTCAGACCACAAACCTCAATCCTTAAAATTCAATCCTCAATACTCAATCTTCAATACTCAATCCTCAATGCTCGGTACTCAATCCTCAATCGTCAATCTCCAATCCTGAATACTCAACCTTCAATTCTCAATCCTCAATCCTCAATACTCAATCCTCAATCCTCAATCCTCATTCTTCAATCCTCAATACCCAATCCTGAATCTTCAATCCTCAATCCTCAATCCTCAATTCTCAATCCTCAATCCTCGTTCCTCAAACCTCAACCCTCAACCCTCAGTCCTCATACTCAATTCTCAATTCTCAATCCTCAATCCTCAATCCTCAATCTTCAATCCTCAATAATCAATCTCCAATCCTAGTTCCTCAATTCCCAATCCTCAATCCTTGAACCTCTATCTTGAATCCTCAATCCCCAGGCGTCAAACTTCAATCCTCAATGCTCAATCCTCAATCCTCAGTCGTCAGTCCTCAATCCTCAATCCTCAATCCTCAAACCTCAATCCTCAACCGTCAGTCCTCGTCCTCAATCCTCAACCCTCAATCCTCAGTCCACAATCTTCAATCCTCAATACTCAATCTTCAATCCTCAATCCTCAATCCTCAATCCTCAATCTTCAATCCTCAATCCTCAATCCTCAATCCTCAATACTCATTCTTCAGTCCTCAACGCCCAATCCTCAATCTTCAATCCTCAATCCTCAATCCTCAATTCTCAATCCTCAATCCTCAGTCCTCTGTCCTCCAACCTCAATCCTCAACCCTCAGGCCTCATCCTCAATCCTCAATCTTCAATCCTCAATACTCAGTCTTCAATACTCAATCCTCAATTCTCAATCATCAATACTGAATCCTCAATCGTCAATCCTCAATCGTCAATCCTCAATCCTCAATCCTCAATCTTCAATCCCCAATACTCAATCTTCAATACTCAATCCTCAATCGTCAATCCTCAATCCTGAATCCTCAGTCATCAATACCGAATTTTCAATACTCAATCCTCAATATTCAATACTCAATCCTCAATCCTCAATACTCAATCCTCAATCCTCAAACCTCAATCATCAACCCTCAGTCCTCATCCTCAATTCTCAATTCTCAATCCTCAATCCTCAATCCTCAATCCTCAATCCCCAATCCTCAATCCTCAATCTTCAATCCTCAATACTCAATATTCAATTCTCAATACCCAACCATCAATCCTCAATTCTCAATTCTCAATAGAATATCGTGAATTTTCAGGATTCAATACTCAAACCTCAGGCCTCAACCCTCAGCCCTCATCCTCAATCCCCAATCCTCAATCCTCAATCCTCAATATTCAATCCTCTATACTCAATCTTCAATCCTCGATCCTCAATCCTCAATCCTCAATCCTCAATCCTCAGTCATCAATCATCAATCTTCAATACTCAATCGTCAATCCTCAGTCCTCAATCCTCAATCCCCAATCCTCGTTCCTCAAACCTCAATCCTCAACCCTCAGTCCTCACCTTCAATTCTCAACTCTCAATCCTCAATCCTCAATCCTCAATCTTCAATCCTCAATCCTCAATCCTCAATCCTCAATCTTCAATCCTCAATCCTCAATCCTCAATCCTCAATCCTCATTCTTCAATCCTCAACGCCCAATCCTCAATCTTCAATCCTCAATCCACAATCCTCAATTCTCAATCCTCAATCCTCAGTCCTCAAGCCTCAAACCTCAATCCTCAACCCTCGGCCCTCATCCTCAATCCTCAATACTCAACCCTCAATCCTCAATCTTCAATCCTCAATACTCAATCTTCAATACTCAATCCTCAATTCTCAATCCTCAATACTCAAACCTCAAACATCAATCCTCCATCCCCAATCCTCCATCCCCAATCCTCAATCTTCTATCGTCAATCCTCAATCCTCAATCCTCAATCCTCAACCTTCACTCCTCAATACTCAATCTTCAACCCTCAATCCTCAATCCCCAATCCTCAATACTCAATCCTCAATCCTCAATCCTCAATATTCAATTCTCAATACTCAGTCTACAATCCTCAATCCTCAATCATTAGTCCTCAATCCTCGTTCTTCTATCCTCAATACCCAATCCTCAATCTTCAATCCTCAATCCTCAATCCTCAACGCTCAATCCTCAATCCTCAATCCTCAATACTCAATCCTCGATCTTCAATCCACAATACTCAATCTTCAATCCTCAATCCTCAATCCTCAATCCTCAATTCTCAATCCTCAATCGTCAGGCTTCAGTACTCAGTACTCAATCTTCAATCCTCAATCCTCAATCCTCATTCCTCAATACTCAATCCTCAATCCTCAATCCTCAATCATGAATACTCAATCTTCAATACTCAATCCTCAATACTCAACCCTCAATCCTCAATCCTCAATCATCAATCCTCAATCTTCAATACTCAATCCTCAATCCTCAATCCTCAATCCTCAATCCTCAATCCTCAATCCTCAATCGTCAATCCTCAATCCTCAATCCTCAATCTTCAATCTCCAATACTCAATCTTCAATCCTCAATCCTCAATCCTCAATCCTCAATCCTCAATCCTCAGTCATCAATACTCAATCTTCAATACTCAATCTTCAATCCTCAATACACAATCCTCAATCCTCAATCCTCAATCCTCAATCCTCAAACCTCAATCCTCAACCCTCAGTCCTCATCCTCAATTCTCAATTCTCAATTCTCAATCCGCAATCCCCAACCCTCAACCTTCAATACTCAATCCTCAATCCTCAGTCCTCAATCCTCAACCTTCAATCCTCAATACTCAATCTTCAATCTTCAATCCTCAATCCTCAATCCTCAATCCTCAATTCTCAATTCTCAATCATCAATGTTCAATCCGCAATACCCAATCCTCAATCTTCAATCCTCAATCCTCCATCCCCAATCTTCAATCCACAATCCTCATCCATCAATCCTCAATTCCCAATCCTCAATCTTGAATCCTCAATCCTCAATCCTCAATTCTCAACCCTCAATCCTCAGTCCTCAGTCCTCAAACCTCAATCCTCAAACCTCAGCCCTCATACTCAATCCTCAATCCTCAATCCTCAGTCCTCAATCTTCAATCCTCAATACTCAATCTTCAATCCTCAATCCTCAGACCACAAACCTCAATCCTTAAAATTCAATCCTCAATACTCAATCTTCAATACTCAATCCTCAATGCTCGGTACTCAATCCTCAATCGTCAATCTCCAATCCTGAATACTCAACCTTCAATTCTCAATCCTCAATCCTCAATACTCAATCCTCAATCCTCAATCCTCATTCTTCAATCCTCAATACCCAATCCTGAATCTTCAATCCTCAATCCTCAATCCTCAATTCTCAATCCTCAATCCTCGTTCCTCAAACCTCAACCCTCAACCCTCAGTCCTCATACTCAATTCTCAATTCTCAATCCTCAATCCTCAATCCTCAATCTTCAATCCTCAATAATCAATCTCCAATCCTAGTTCCTCAATTCCCAATCCTCAATCCTTGAACCTCTATCTTGAATCCTCAATCCCCAGGCGTCAAACTTCAATCCTCAATGCTCAATCCTCAATCCTCAGTCGTCAGTCCTCAATCCTCAATCCTCAATCCTCAAACCTCAATCCTCAACCGTCAGTCCTCGTCCTCAATCCTCAACCCTCAATCCTCAGTCCACAATCTTCAATCCTCAATACTCAATCTTCAATCCTCAATCCTCAATCCTCAATCCTCAATCTTCAATCCTCAATCCTCAATCCTCAATCCTCAATACTCATTCTTCAGTCCTCAACGCCCAATCCTCAATCTTCAATCCTCAATCCTCAATCCTCAATTCTCAATCCTCAATCCTCAGTCCTCTGTCCTCCAACCTCAATCCTCAACCCTCAGGCCTCATCCTCAATCCTCAATCTTCAATCCTCAATACTCAGTCTTCAATACTCAATCCTCAATTCTCAATCATCAATACTGAATCCTCAATCGTCAATCCTCAATCGTCAATCCTCAATCCTCAATCCTCAATCTTCAATCCCCAATACTCAATCTTCAATACTCAATCCTCAATCGTCAATCCTCAATCCTGAATCCTCAGTCATCAATACCGAATTTTCAATACTCAATCCTCAATATTCAATACTCAATCCTCAATCCTCAATACTCAATCCTCAATCCTCAAACCTCAATCATCAACCCTCAGTCCTCATCCTCAATTCTCAATTCTCAATCCTCAATCCTCAATCCTCAATCCTCAATCCCCAATCCTCAATCCTCAATCTTCAATCCTCAATACTCAATATTCAATTCTCAATACCCAACCATCAATCCTCAATTCTCAATTCTCAATAGAATATCGTGAATTTTCAGGATTCAATACTCAAACCTCAGGCCTCAACCCTCAGCCCTCATCCTCAATCCCCAATCCTCAATCCTCAATCCTCAATATTCAATCCTCTATACTCAATCTTCAATCCTCGATCCTCAATCCTCAATCCTCAATCCTCAATCCTCAGTCATCAATCATCAATCTTCAATACTCAATCGTCAATCCTCAGTCCTCAATCCTCAATCCCCAATCCTCGTTCCTCAAACCTCAATCCTCAACCCTCAGTCCTCACCTTCAATTCTCAACTCTCAATCCTCAATCCTCAATCCTCAATCTTCAATCCTCAATCCTCAATCCTCAATCCTCAATCTTCAATCCTCAATCCTCAATCCTCAATCCTCAATCCTCATTCTTCAATCCTCAACGCCCAATCCTCAATCTTCAATCCTCAATCCACAATCCTCAATTCTCAATCCTCAATCCTCAGTCCTCAAGCCTCAAACCTCAATCCTCAACCCTCGGCCCTCATCCTCAATCCTCAATACTCAACCCTCAATCCTCAATCTTCAATCCTCAATACTCAATCTTCAATACTCAATCCTCAATTCTCAATCCTCAATACTCAAACCTCAAACATCAATCCTCCATCCCCAATCCTCCATCCCCAATCCTCAATCTTCTATCGTCAATCCTCAATCCTCAATCCTCAATCCTCAACCTTCACTCCTCAATACTCAATCTTCAACCCTCAATCCTCAATCCCCAATCCTCAATACTCAATCCTCAATCCTCAATCCTCAATATTCAATTCTCAATACTCAGTCTACAATCCTCAATCCTCAATCATTAGTCCTCAATCCTCGTTCTTCTATCCTCAATACCCAATCCTCAATCTTCAATCCTCAATCCTCAATCCTCAACGCTCAATCCTCAATCCTCAATCCTCAATACTCAATCCTCGATCTTCAATCCACAATACTCAATCTTCAATCCTCAATCCTCAATCCTCAATCCTCAATTCTCAATCCTCAATCGTCAGGCTTCAGTACTCAGTACTCAATCTTCAATCCTCAATCCTCAATCCTCATTCCTCAATACTCAATCCTCAATCCTCAATCCTCAATCATGAATACTCAATCTTCAATACTCAATCCTCAATACTCAACCCTCAATCCTCAATCCTCAATCATCAATCCTCAATCTTCAATACTCAATCCTCAATCCTCAATCCTCAATCCTCAATCCTCAATCCTCAATCCTCAATCGTCAATCCTCAATCCTCAATCCTCAATCTTCAATCTCCAATACTCAATCTTCAATCCTCAATCCTCAATCCTCAATCCTCAATCCTCAATCCTCAGTCATCAATACTCAATCTTCAATACTCAATCTTCAATCGTCAATACACAATCCTCAATCCTCAATCCTCAATCCTCAATCCTCAAACCTCAATCCTCAACCCTCAGTCCTCATCCTCAATTCTCAATTCTCAATCCTCAATCCGCAATCCCCAACCCTCAACCTTCAATACTCAATCCTCAATCCTCAGTCCTCAATCCTCAACCTTCAATCCTCAATACTCAATCTTCAATCTTCAATCCTCAATCCTCAATCCTCAATCCTCAATTCTCAATTCTCAATCATCAATGTTCAATCCGCAATACCCAATCCTCAATCTTCAATCCTCAATCCTCCATCCCCAATCTTCAATCCACAATCCTCATCCATCAATCCTCAATTCCCAATCCTCAATCTTGAATCCTCAATCCTCAATCCTCAATTCTCAACCCTCAATCCTCAGTCCTCAGTCCTCAAACCTCAATCCTCAAACCTCAGCCCTCATACTCAATCCTCAATCCTCAATCCTCAGTCCTCAATCTTCAATCCTCAGTACTCAATCTTCAATCCTCAATCCTCAGACCACAAACCTCAATCCTTAAAATTCAATCCTCAATACTCAATCTTCAATACTCAATCCTCAATGCTCGGTACTCAATCCTCAATCGTCAATCTCCAATCCTGAATACTCAACCTTCAATTCTCAATCCTCAATCCTCAATACTCAATCCTCAATCCTCAATCCTCATTCTTCAATCCTCAATACCCAATCCTGAATCTTCAATCCTCAATCCTCAATCCTCAATTCTCAATCCTCAATCCTCGTTCCTCAAACCTCAACCCTCAACCCTCAGTCCTCATACTCAATTCTCAATTCTCAATCCTCAATCCTCAATCCTCAATCTTCAATCCTCAATAATCAATCTCCAATCCTAGATCCTCAATGCCCAATCCTCAATCTTCAATCCTCAATACTCAATCCTCAATTCTCAATCCTCAATCCTCAATCCTCAGACCTCAAACATCAATATTCAACACACGGACCTGGTCCTCAATCCACAACCCTCAATCCTCAATCCTCAATCTTCAATCATCAATACTCAATCTTCAATCCTCAATCCTCAACCCTCAATCCTCAATCCTCAATCCTCAATCCTCAATCTTTAATCCTCAATCCTCAATCCTCAATCCTCAATCCTAAACTTTCAACCCTCAATACTCAATCTTCAATCCTCAATCCTCAATCCTCAATCCTCAATCCTCAATCCTAAGTCATCAACACTCAATCTTCAATACTCAATCTTCAATCCTCAATACACAATCCTCAATCCTCAATCTTCAATCCTCAATCCTCAATCCTCAATCCTCAATTCTCAATTCTCAATCATCAATGTTCAATCCGCAATACCCAATCCTCAATCTTCAATCCTCAATCCTCCATCCCCAATCTTCAATCCACAATCCTCATCCATCAATCCTCAATTCCCAATCCTCAATCTTGAATCCTCAATCCTCAATCCTCAATTCTCAACCCTCAATCCTCAGTCCTCAGTCCTCAAACCTCAATCCTCAAACCTCAGCCCTCATACTCAATCCTCAATCCTCAATCCTCAGTCCTCAATCTTCAATCCTCAATACTCAATCTTCAATCCTCAATCCTCAGACCACAAACCTCAATCCTTAAAATTCAATCCTCAATACTCAATCTTCAATACTCAATCCTCAATCCTCATTCCTCAATACTCAATCCTCAATCCTCAATCCTCAATCATGAATACTCAATCTTCAATACTCAATCCTCAATACTCAACCCTCAATCCTCAATCCTCAATCATCAATCCTCAATCTTCAATACTCAATCCTCAATCCTCAATCCTCAATCCTCAATCCTCAATCCTCAATCCTCAATCCTCAATCGTCAATCCTCAATCCTCCATCCCCAATCTTCAATCCACAATCCTCATCCATCAATCCTCAATTCCCAATCCTCAATCTTGAATCCTCAATCCTCAATCCTCAATTCTCAACCCTCAATCCTCAGTCCTCAGTCCTCAAACCTCAATCCTCAAACCTCAGCCCTCATACTCAATCCTCAATCCTCAATCCTCAGTCCTCAATCTTCAATCCTCAATACTCAATCTTCAATCCTCAATCCTCAGACCACAAACCTCAATCCTTAAAATTCAATCCTCAATACTCAATCTTCAATACTCAATCCTCAATCCTCATTCCTCAATACTCAATCCTCAATCCTCAATCCTCAATCATGAATACTCAATCTTCAATACTCAATCCTCAATACTCAACCCTCAATCCTCAATCCTCAATCATCAATCCTCAATCTTCAATACTCAATCCTCAATCCTCAATCCTCAATCCTCAATCCTCAATCCTCAATCCTCAATCCTCAATCGTCAATCCTCAATCCTCAATCCTCAATCTTCAATCTCCAATACTCAATCTTCAATCCTCAATCCTCAATCCTCAATCCTCAATCCTCAATCCTCAGTCATCAATACTCAATCTTCAATACTCAATCTTCAATCGTCAATACACAATCCTCAATCCTCAATCCTCAATCCTCAATCCTCAAACCTCAATCCTCAACCCTCAGTCCTCATCCTCAATTCTCAATTCTCAATCCTCAATCCGCAATCCCCAACCCTCAACCTTCAATACTCAATCCTCAATCCTCAGTCCTCAATCCTCAACCTTCAATCCTCAATACTCAATCTTCAATCTTCAATCCTCAATCCTCAATCCTCAATCCTCAATTCTCAATTCTCAATCATCAATGTTCAATCCGCAATACCCAATCCTCAATCTTCAATCCTCAATCCTCCATCCCCAATCTTCAATCCACAATCCTCATCCATCAATCCTCAATTCCCAATCCTCAATCTTGAATCCTCAATCCTCAATCCTCAATTCTCAACCCTCAATCCTCAGTCCTCAGTCCTCAAACCTCAATCCTCAAACCTCAGCCCTCATACTCAATCCTCAATCCTCAATCCTCAGTCCTCAATCTTCAATCCTCAATACTCAATCTTCAATCCTCAATCCTCAGACCACAAACCTCAATCCTTAAAATTCAATCCTCAATACTCAATCTTCAATACTCAATCCTCAATGCTCGGTACTCAATCCTCAATCGTCAATCTCCAATCCTGAATACTCAACCTTCAATTCTCAATCCTCAATCCTCAATACTCAATCCTCAATCCTCAATCCTCATTCTTCAATCCTCAATACCCAATCCTGAATCTTCAATCCTCAATCCTCAATCCTCAATTCTCAATCCTCAATCCTCGTTCCTCAAACCTCAACCCTCAACCCTCAGTCCTCATACTCAATTCTCAATTCTCAATCCTCAATCCTCAATCCTCAATCTTCAATCCTCAATAATCAATCTCCAATCCTAGATCCTCAATGCCCAATCCTCAATCTTCAATCCTCAATACTCAATCCTCAATTCTCAATCCTCAATCCTCAATCCTCAGACCTCAAACATCAATATTCAACACACGGACCTGGTCCTCAATCCACAACCCTCAATCCTCAATCCTCAATCTTCAATCATCAATACTCAATCTTCAATCCTCAATCCTCAACCCTCAATCCTCAATCCTCAATCCTCAATCCTCAATCTTTAATCCTCAATCCTCAATCCTCAATCCTCAATCCTAAACTTTCAACCCTCAATACTCAATCTTCAATCCTCAATCCTCAATCCTCAATCCTCAATCCTCAATCCTAAGTCATCAACACTCAATCTTCAATACTCAATCTTCAATCCTCAATACACAATCCTCAATCCTCAATCTTCAATCCTCAATCCTCAATCCTCAATCCTCAATTCTCAATTCTCAATCATCAATGTTCAATCCGCAATACCCAATCCTCAATCTTCAATCCTCAATCCTCCATCCCCAATCTTCAATCCACAATCCTCATCCATCAATCCTCAATTCCCAATCCTCAATCTTGAATCCTCAATCCTCAATCCTCAATTCTCAACCCTCAATCCTCAGTCCTCAGTCCTCAAACCTCAATCCTCAAACCTCAGCCCTCATACTCAATCCTCAATCCTCAATCCTCAGTCCTCAATCTTCAATCCTCAATACTCAATCTTCAATCCTCAATCCTCAGACCACAAACCTCAATCCTTAAAATTCAATCCTCAATACTCAATCTTCAATACTCAATCCTCAATGCTCGGTACTCAATCCTCAATCGTCAATCTCCAATCCTGAATACTCAACCTTCAATTCTCAATCCTCAATCCTCAATACTCAATCCTCAATCCTCAATCCTCATTCTTCAATCCTCAATACCCAATCCTGAATCTTCAATCCTCAATCCTCAATCCTCAATTCTCAATCCTCAATCCTCGTTCCTCAAACCTCAACCCTCAACCCTCAGTCCTCATACTCAATTCTCAATTCTCAATCCTCAATCCTCAATCCTCAATCTTCAATCCTCAATAATCAATCTCCAATCCTAGATCCTCAATGCCCAATCCTCAATCTTCAATCCTCAATACTCAATCCTCAATTCTCAATCCTCAATCCTCAATCCTCAGACCTCAAACATCAATATTCAACACACGGACCTGGTCCTCAATCCACAACCCTCAATCCTCAATCCTCAATCTTCAATCATCAATACTCAATCTTCAATCCTCAATCCTCAACCCTCAATCCTCAATCCTCAATCCTCAATCCTCAATCTTTAATCCTCAATCCTCAATCCTCAATCCTCAATCCTAAACTTTCAACCCTCAATACTCAATCTTCAATCCTCAATCCTCAATCCTCAATCCTCAATCCTCAATCCTAAGTCATCAACACTCAATCTTCAATACTCAATCTTCAATCCTCAATACACAATCCTCAATCCTCAATCCTCAATCCTCAATCCTCAAACCTCAATCCTCAACCCTCAGTCCTCATCCTCAATTCTCAATTCTCAATCCTCAATCCTGAATCCCCAATCCTCAACCTTCAATACTCAATCCTCAATCCTCAGTCCTCAATCCTCAACCTTCAATCCTCAATACTCAATCTTCAATCTTCAATCCTCAATCCTCAATCCTCAATCCTCTATTCTCAATTCTCAATCCTCAATCTTCAATCCTTAATACTCAATTTTCAATCCTCAATCCTCAATCCTCAATCCGCAATCCTCAATCGTCAATCCTCAATCCTCAATCCTCAATTTTCAATCCTCAATCCTCAATCCTCAATCCTCAATCCTCAATCTTCAGTCCTCAATACTCAATCCTCAATCCTCAGTCCTCAATCCGCAATGTTCAATCCGCAATACCCAATCCTCAATCGTCAATCCTCTATCCCCAATCCTCAATCTTCAATCCTCAATCCTCAATCTTTAATCCTCAACCCTCAACCCTCAATCCTCAATCCTCGTTCTTCAATCCTCAATACCCAAACCTCAATCTTCAATCCTCAATCCTCAATCCTCATTCCTCAATTCTCAATCCTTAATCCTCATTCCTCAATCCTCAATCCCCAATCCTCATTCTTCAAACCTCAATCCTCAACCCTCAGTACACATCCTCAATTCTCAATTCTCAATCCCCAATCCTCAATGCTCAATCTTCAATCATCAATACTCAATCTTCAATCCTCAATACTGAGTCTTCAATCCTCAATCCTCAATCCTCAATCTTCAATCCTCAGACCCCAATCCTCAATCTTCAATCCTCTATCCTCAATCCTCAATCCTCAATCCTCAATCCACAGTCCTTAGGCCTCAAACCTCAACCCTCAACTCTCAGAACTCATCCTCAATCCTCAATCCTCAATCCTCAATCCTCAATCTTCAATCCTCAATAATCAATCCCCAATCCTAGTTCCTCAATTCCCAATCCTCAATCCTTGAACCTCTATCTTGAATCCTCAATCCCCAGGCCTCAAACTTCAATCCTCAATGCTCAATCCTCAATCCTCAGTCGTCAGTCCTCAATCCTCAATCCTCAATCCTCAAACCTCAATCCTCAACCGTCAGTCCTCGTCCTGAATCCTCAACCCTCAATCCTCAGTCCTCAATCTTCAATCCTCAATACTCAATCTTCAATCCTCAATCCTCAATCCTCAATCCTCAATCTTCAATCCTCAATCCTCAATCCTCAATCCTCAATACTCATTCTTCAGTCCTCAACGCCCAATCCTCAATCTTCAATCCTCAATCCTCAATCCTCAATTCTCAATCCTCAATCCTCAGTCCTCTGTCCTCAAACCTCAATCCTCAACCCTCAGGCCTCATCCTCAAACCTCAATCCTCAACCCTCAATCCTCAATCTTCAATCCTCGATACTCAGTCTTCAATACTCAATCCTCAATTCTCAATCATCAATACTGAATCCTCAATCGTCAATCCTCAATGCCCAATACTCAATCTTCAATCCTCAATCCTCAATCCTCAATCCTCAATCCTCAATACTCAATCCTCAATCGTCAATCCTCAATCTTCAATACTCAATCCTCAATCCTCAATCCTCAATCCTCAATACTCAACCATCAATCCTGAATTCTCAGTACTCAATAGCATATCGTGAATTCTCAGGGTTCAATACACAAACCTCAAACCTCAACCCTCAGCCCTCAGCCCTCATTCTCCATCCTCAATCCTCAGTCCTCAATCCTCAATCTTCAATCCCCAATACTCAATCTTCAAACCTCAATCCTCAATCCTCAATCCTCAATCCTCAGTCATCAATAGTCAATCTTCAATACTCAATCTTCAATCCTCAATACACAATCCTCAATCCTCAAACCTCAATCCTCAACCCTCAGTCCTCATCCTCAATTCTCAATTCTCAATCCTCAATCCTCAATCCCCAATCCTCAACCTTCAATCCTCAATCCTCAATCCTCAGTCCTCAATCCTCAACCTTCACTCCTCAATACCCAATCCTCAATCTTCAATCCTCAATCCTCAATCCTCAATTCTCAATCCTCAATCCTCAATCCTCAATCCTCAATCCCCAATCCTCATCCTTCAAACCTCAATCCTCAACCCTCAGTCCTCATCCTCAATTCTCAATTCTCAATCCTCAATCCTCAATCCTCAATATTCAAAACTCAATATTCAATCTCCAATCCTAGATCCCCAATTCCCAATCCTCAATCTTCAATCCTCAATCCTCAATCCTCAATTCTCAATCCTCAATCCTCAATCCTCAGACCTCAAACATCAATATTCAACACTCGGACCTGTTCCTCAATCCACAACCCTCAATCCTCAATCCTCAATCTTCAATCATCAATACTCAATCTTCAGTCCTCAATCCTCAACCCCCAATCCTCAGTCCTCAATCCTCTATCTTTAATCCTCAATCCTCAATCCTCAATCCTCAATCCTAAACCTTCAACCCTCAATACTCAATCTTCAATCCTCAATCCTCAATCCTCAATCCTCAATCCTCAATCCTCAATCTTCAGTGCTCAATACTCAATCTTCAATCCTCAATCCTCAATCATCAATCCTCAATCCTCATTCTTCAATCCTCAACACCCAACCCTCAATCTTCAGTTCTCAACCTTCAATCCACAATTCTCAATCCTCAATCCTCAATCCTCAGACCTCAAACATCAATACTCAAAACTCAGTCCTCGTCCTCAATCCACAACACTCAATCCTCGATCCTCAATCTTCAACCATCAATATTCAATTTTCAATACTCAATCGTCAATCCTCAATACTCATTCCTCAATCCTCAATGTTCAATCCTCAATACCCAATCCTCAATCTTCTATCCTCAATCCTCAATCCTCAATCCTCAATCCTCAATCCTCAATCTTCAGTCCTCAAACCTCAATCCTTATTCCTCAATACTGAATCCTCAATCTTCAGCCCTCAGGCCTCAACAATCAGTTGTCAATCCCCATTCCTCAGTAGAATATCCTCAATTCACAGGTTTCAATACTCAATACTCAACCTGCAATCTTAAAATCTCTATCTACAAACATCAATACTCATCACTCAACCCTCAACACTCAGTCCCCAATCCTCAAACTTCAATCTTCAATCCTCAATCCTCAATCCTCAATCCTCAATCTTCAATCCTCAACACTCAATCTTCAATCCTCGGTCCTCAATCCTCAATCGTCAATCTCCAATCCTGAATACTCAACCTTCAATCCTCAATCCTCAATCCTCGATTCCCAACCATCAATCCTCAATTCTCAATACTGAATAGAATATCCTGAATTTTCAGTATTCAATGCTCAAACCTCAACCCTCAACCCTCAGCCCTCATCCTCAATCCTCAATCCTCAATCCTCAATCCTCAATATTCAATCCTCAATACTCAATCTTCAATCCTCAATCCTCAATCCTCAATCCTCAATCCTCAATACACAATCCTCAATCGTCAATCCTCAATCTTCAATACTCAATCCCCAATCCTCAATCCTCAATCCTCAATGCTGAACCATCAACACTCAATTCTCAATACTCAACAGAATATCCTGAATTCTCAGGGTTCAATACTCAAACCTCAATCCTCAACCCTCAGCCCTCAGCCCTCATTCTCCATCCTCAATCCTCAATCCTCAATCCTCAATCTTCAATGCCCAATACTCAATCTTCAATCCTCAATCCTCAATCCTCAATCCTCAATCCTCAATCCTAAGTCATCAACACTCAATCTTCAATACTCAATCTTCAATCCTCAATACACAATCCTCAATCCTCAATCCTCAATCCTCAATCCTCAAACCTCAATCCTCAACCCTCAGTCCTCATCCTCAATTCTCAATTCTCAATCCTCAATCCTGAATCCCCAATCCTCAACCTTCAATACTCAATCCTCAATCCTCAGTCCTCAATCCTCAACCTTCAATCCTCAATACTCAATCTTCAATCTTCAATCCTCAATCCTCAATCCTCAATCCTCTATTCTCAATTCTCAATCCTCAATCTTCTATCCTTAATACTCAATTTTCAATCCTCAATCCTCAATCCTCAATCCGCAATCCTCAATCCTCAATCTTCAATCCTCAATAATCAATCTCCAATCCTAGATCCTCAATGCCCAATCCTCAATCTTCAATCCTCAATACTCAATCCTCAATTCTCAATCCTCAATCCTCAATCCTCAGACCTCAAACATCAATATTCAACACACGGACCTGGTCCTCAATCCACAACCCTCAATCCTCAATCCTCAATCTTCAATCATCAATACTCAATCTTCAATCCTCAATCCTCAACCCTCAATCCTCAATCCTCAATCCTCAATCCTCAATCTTTAATCCTCAATCCTCAATCCTCAATCCTCAATCCTAAACTTTCAACCCTCAATACTCAATCTTCAATCCTCAATCCTCAATCCTCAATCCTCAATCCTCAATCCTAAGTCATCAACACTCAATCTTCAATACTCAATCTTCAATCCTCAATACACAATCCTCAATCCTCAATCCTCAATCCTCAATCCTCAAACCTCAACCCTCAACCCTCAGTCCTCATCCTCAATTCTCAATTCTCAATCCTCAATCCTGAATCCCCAATCCTCAACCTTCAATACTCAATCCTCAATCCTCAGTCCTCAATCCTCAACCTTCAATCCTCAATACTCAATCTTCAATCTTCAATCCTCAATCCTCAATCCTCAATCCTCTATTCTCAATTCTCAATCCTCAATCTTCAATCCTTAATACTCAATTTTCAATCCTCAATCCTCAATCCTCAATCCGCAATCCTCAATCGTCAATCCTCAATCCTCAATCCTCAATTTTCAATCCTCAATCCTCAATCCTCAATCCTCAATCCTCAATCTTCAGTCCTCAATACTCAATCCTCAATCCTCAGTCCTCAATCCGCAATGTTCAATCCGCAATACCCAATCCTCAATCGTCAATCCTCTATCCCCAATCCTCAATCTTCAATCCTCAATCCTCAATCTTTAATCCTCAACCCTCAACCCTCAATCCTCAATCCTCGTTCTTCAATCCTCAATACCCAAACCTCAATCTTCAATCCTCAATCCTCAATCCTCATTCCTCAATTCTCAATCCTTAATCCTCATTCCTCAATCCTCAATCCCCAATCCTCATTCTTCAAACCTCAATCCTCAACCCTCAGTACACATCCTCAATTCTCAATTCTCAATCCCCAATCCTCAATGCTCAATCTTCAATCATCAATACTCAATCTTCAATCCTCAATACTGAGTCTTCAATCCTCAATCCTCAATCCTCAATCTTCAATCCTCAGACCCCAATCCTCAATCTTCAATCCTCTATCCTCAATCCTCAATCCTCAATCCTCAATCCACAGTCCTTAGGCCTCAAACCTCAACCCTCAACTCTCAGAACTCATCCTCAATCCTCAATCCTCAATCCTCAATCCTCAATCTTCAATCCTCAATAATCAATCCCCAATCCTAGTTCCTCAATTCCCAATCCTCAATCCTTGAACCTCTATCTTGAATCCTCAATCCCCAGGCCTCAAACTTCAATCCTCAATTCTCAATCCTCAATCCTCAGTCGTCAGTCCTCAATCCTCAATCCTCAATCCTCAAACCTCAATCCTCAACCGTCAGTCCTCGTCCTGAATCCTCAACCCTCAATCCTCAGTCCTCAATCTTCAATCCTCAATACTCAATCTTCAATCCTCAATCCTCAATCCTCAATCCTCAATCTTCAATCCTCAATCCTCAATCCTCAATCCTCAATACTCATTCTTCAGTCCTCAACGCCCAATCCTCAATCTTCAATCCTCAATCCTCAATCCTCAATTCTCAATCCTCAATCCTCAGTCCTCTGTCCTCAAACCTCAATCCTCAACCCTCAGGCCTCATCCTCAAACCTCAATCCTCAACCCTCAATCCTCAATCTTCAATCCTCGATACTCAGTCTTCAATACTCAATCCTCAATTCTCAATCATCAATACTGAATCCTCAATCGTCAATCCTCAATGCCCAATACTCAATCTTCAATCCTCAATCCTCAATCCTCAATCCTCAATCCTCAATACTCAATCCTCAATCGTCAATCCTCAATCTTCAATACTCAATCCTCAATCCTCAATCCTCAATCCTCAATACTCAACCATCAATCCTGAATTCTCAGTACTCAATAGCATATCGTGAATTCTCAGGGTTCAATACACAAACCTCAAACCTCAACCCTCAGCCCTCAGCCCTCATTCTCCATCCTCAATCCTCAGTCCTCAATCCTCAATCTTCAATCCCCAATACTCAATCTTCAAACCTCAATCCTCAATCCTCAATCCTCAATCCTCAGTCATCAATAGTCAATCTTCAATACTCAATCTTCAATCCTCAATACACAATCCTCAATCCTCAAACCTCAATCCTCAACCCTCAGTCCTCATCCTCAATTCTCAATTCTCAATCCTCAATCCTCAATCCCCAATCCTCAACCTTCAATCCTCAATCCTCAATCCTCAGTCCTCAATCCTCAACCTTCACTCCTCAATACCCAATCCTCAATCTTCAATCCTCAATCCTCAATCCTCAATTCTCAATCCTCAATCCTCAATCCTCAATCCTCAATCCCCAATCCTCATCCTTCAAACCTCAATCCTCAACCCTCAGTCCTCATCCTCAATTCTCAATTCTCAATCCTCAATCCTCAATCCTCAATATTCAAAACTCAATATTCAATCTCCAATCCTAGATCCCCAATTCCCAATCCTCAATCTTCAATCCTCAATCCTCAATCCCCAATTCTCAATCCTCAATCCTCAATCCTCAGACCTCAAACATCAATATTCAACACTCGGACCTGTTCCTCAATCCACAACCCTCAATCCTCAATCCTCAATCTTCAATCATCAATACTCAATCTTCAGTCCTCAATCCTCAACCCCCAATCCTCAGTCCTCAATCCTCTATCTTTAATCCTCAATCCTCAATCCTCAATCCTCAATCCTAAACCTTCAACCCTCAATACTCAATCTTCAATCCTCAATCCTCAATCCTCAATCCTCAATCCTCAATCCTCAATCTTCAGTGCTCAATACTCAATCTTCAATCCTCAATCCTCAATCATCAATCCTCAATCCTCATTCTTCAATCCTCAACACCCAACCCTCAATCTTCAGTTCTCAACCTTCAATCCACAATTCTCAATCCTCAATCCTCAATCCTCAGACCTCAAACATCAATACTCAAAACTCAGTCCTCGTCCTCAATCCACAACACTCAATCCTCGATCCTCAATCTTCAACCATCAATATTCAATTTTCAATACTCAATCGTCAATCCTCAATACTCATTCCTCAATCCTCAATGTTCAATCCTCAATACCCAATCCTCAATCTTCTATCCTCAATCCTCAATCCTCAATCCTCAATCCTCAATCCTCAATCTTCAGTCCTCAAACCTCAATCCTTATTCCTCAATACTGAATCCTCAATCTTCATCCCTCAGTCCTCAACAATCAGTTGTCAATCCCCATTCCTCAGTAGAATATCCTCAATTCACAGGTTTCAATACTCAATACTCAACCTGCAATCTTAAAATCTCTATCTACAAACATCAATACTCATCACTCAACCCTCAACACTCAGTCCCCAATCCTCAAACTTCAATCTTCAATCCTCAATCCTCAATCCTCAATCCTCAATCTTCAATCCTCAACACTCAATCTTCAATCCTCGGTCCTCAATCCTCAATCGTCAATCTCCAATCCTGAATACTCAACCTTCAATCCTCAATCCTCAATCCTCGATTCCCAACCATCAATCCTCAATTCTCAATACTGAATAGAATATCCTGAATTTTCAGTATTCAATGCTCAAACCTCAACCCTCAACCCTCAGCCCTCATCCTCAATCCTCAATCCTCAATCCTCAATCCTCAATATTCAATCCTCAATACTCAATCTTCAATCCTCAATCCTCAATCCTCAATCCTCAATCCTCAATACACAATCCTCAATCGTCAATCCTCAATCTTCAATACTCAATCCCCAATCCTCAATCCTCAATCCTCAATGCTGAACCATCAACACTCAATTCTCAATACTCAACAGAATATCCTGAATTCTCAGGGTTCAATACTCAAACCTCAATCCTCAACCCTCAGCCCTCAGCCCTCATTCTCCATCCTCAATCCTCAATCCTCAATCCTCAATCTTCAATGCCCAATACTCAATCTTCAATCCTCAATCCTCAATCCTCAATCCTCAATCCTCAATCCTAAGTCATCAACACTCAATCTTCAATACTCAATCTTCAATCCTCAATACACAATCCTCAATCCTCAATCCTCAATCCTCAATCCTCAAACCTCAATCCTCAACCCTCAGTCCTCATCCTCAATTCTCAATTCTCAATCCTCAATCCTGAATCCCCAATCCTCAACCTTCAATACTCAATCCTCAATCCTCAGTCCTCAATCCTCAACCTTCAATCCTCAATACTCAATCTTCAATCTTCAATCCTCAATCCTCAATCCTCAATCCTCTATTCTCAATTCTCAATCCTCAATCTTCTATCCTTAATACTCAATTTTCAATCCTCAATCCTCAATCCTCAATCCGCAATCCTCAATCGTCAATCCTCAATCCTCAATCCTCAATTTTCAATCCTCAATCCTCAATCCTCAATCCTCAATCCTCAATCTTCAGTCCTCAATACTCAATCCTCAATCCTCAGTCCTCAATCCGCAATGTTCAATCCGCAATACCCAATCCTCAATCGTCAATCCTCTATCCCCAATCCTCAATCTTCAATCCTCAATCCTCAATCTTTAATCCTCAACCCTCAACCCTCAATCCTCAATCCTCGTTCTTCAATCCTCAATACCCAAACCTCAATCTTCAATCCTCAATCCTCAATCCTCATTCCTCAATTCTCAATCCTTAATCCTCATTCCTCAATCCTCAATCCCCAATCCTCATTCTTCAAACCTCAATCCTCAACCCTCAGTACTCATCCTCAATTGTCAATTCTCAATCTCCAATCCTCAATGCTCAATCTTCAATCATAAATACTCAATCTTCAATCCTCAATACTGAGTCTTCAATCCTCAATCCTCAATCCTCAATCTTCAATCCTCAGACCCCAAACCTCAATCTTCAATCCTCTATCCTCAATCCTCAATCCTCAATCCTCAATCCACAGTCCTTAGGCCTCAAACCTCAACCCTCAACTCTCAGAACTCATCCTCAATCCTCAATCCTCAATCCTCAATCCTCAATCTTCAATCCTCAATAATCAATCTCCAATCCTAGTTCCTCAATTCCCAATCCTCAATCCTTGAACCTCTATCTTGAATCCTCAATCCCCAGGCGTCAAACTTCAATCCTCAATGCTCAATCCTCAATCCTCAGTCGTCAGTCCTCAATCCTCAATCCTCAATCCTCAAACCTCAATCCTCAACCGTCAGTCCTCGTCCTCAATCCTCAACCCTCAATCCTCAGTCCACAATCTTCAATCCTCAATACTCAATCTTCAATCCTCAATCCTCAATCCTCAATCCTCAATCCTCAATCTTCAATCCTCAATCCTCAATCCTCAATCCTCAATACTCATTCTTCAGTCCTCAACGCCCAATCCTCAATCTTCAATCCTCAATCCTCAATCCTCAATTCTCAATCCTCAATCCTCAGTCCTCTGTCCTCCAACCTCAATCCTCAACCCTCAGGCCTCATCCTCAATCCTCAATCTTCAATCCTCAATACTCAGTCTTCAATACTCAATCCTCAATTCTCAATCATCAATACTGAATCCTCAATCGTCAATCCTCAGTGCCCAATCCTCAATCTTCAATACTCAATCCTCAATCCTCAATACTCAATCCTCAATACTCAATCCTCAATCGTCAATCCTCAATCTTCAATACTCAATCCTCAATCCTCAATCCTCAATCCTCAATACTCAACCATCAATCCTGACTTCTCAATACTCAATAGCATATCGTGAATTCTCAGGGTTCAATACTCAAACCTCAATCCTCAACCCTCAGCCCTCAGCCCTCATTCTCCATCCTCAATCCTCAGTCCTCAATCCTCAATCTTCAATCCCCAATACTCAATCTTCAATCCTCAATCCTCAATCCTCAATCCTCAATCCTCAATCCTCAGTCATCAATAGTCAATCTTCAATACTCAATCTTCAATCCTCAATACACAATCCTCAATCCTCAATCCTCAATCCACAATCCTCAATCCTCAAACCTCAATCCTCAACCCTCAGTCCTAATCCTCAATTCTCAATTCTCAATCCTCAATCCTCAATCCCCAATCCTCAACATTCAATCCTCAATCCTCAATCCTCAGTCCTCAATCCTCAACCTTCACTCCTCAATACCCAATCCTCAATCTTCAATCCTCAATCCTCAATCCTCAATTCTCAATCCTCAATCCTCAATCCTCAATCCTCAATCCCCAATCCTCATCCTTCAAACCTCAATCCTCAACCCTCAGTCCTCTTCCTCAATTCTCAATTCTCAATCCTCAATCCTCAATCCTCAATATTCAAAACTTAATATTCAATCTCCAATCCTAGATCCCCAATTCCCAATCCTCAATCTTCAATCCTCAAACCTCAATCCTCAATTCTCAATCCTCAATCCTCAATCCTCAGACCTCAAACATCAATATTCAACACTCGGACCTGTTCCTCAATCCACAACCCTCAATCCTCAATCCTCAATCTTCAATCATCAATACTCAATCTTCAGTCCTCAATCCTCAACCCCCAATCCTCAGTCCTCAATCCTCTATCTTTAATCCTCAATCCTCAATCCTCAATCCTCAATCCTAAACCTTCAACCCTCAATACTCAATCTTCAATCCTCAATCCCCAATCCTCAATCCTCAATCCTCAATCCTCAATCTTCAGTGCTCAATACTCAATCTTCAATCCTCAATCCTCAATCCTCAATCCTCAATCCTCATTCTTCAATCCTCAACACCCAATCCTCAATCTTCAATTCTCAACCTTCAATCCACAATTCTCAATCCTCAATCCTCAATCCTCAGACATCAAACATCAATACTCAACCCTCAGTCCTCGTCCTCAATCCACAACACTCAATCCTCCATCCTGAATCTTCAACCATCAATATTCAATTTTCAATACTCAATCGTCAATCCTCAATACTCATTCCTCAATCCTCAATGTTCAATCCTCAATACCCAATCCTCAATCTTCTATCCTCAATCCTCAATCCTCAATCCTCAATACTCAATCCTCAATCTTCAGTCCTCAAACCTCAATCCTTATTCCTCAATACTGAATCCTCAATCTTCAGCCCTCAGTCCTCAACAATCAGTTGTCAATCCCCATTCCTCAGTTGAATATCCTCAATTCACAGGTTTCAATACTCAATACTCAACCTGCAATCTTAGAATCTCTATCTACAAACATCAATTCTCATCACTCAACCCTCAACACTCAGTCCCCAATCCTCAAACTTCAATCTTCAATCCTCAATCCTCAATCCTCAATCCTCAATCCTCAATCTTCAATCCTCAATACTCAATCTTCAGTCCTCGGTCCTCAATCCTCAATCGTCAATCTCCAATCCTGAATACTCAACCTTCAATCCTCAATCCTCAATCCTCGATTCCCAACCATCAATCCTCAATTCTCAATACTCAATAGAATATCCTGAATTTTCAGTATTCAATGCTCAAACCTCAACCCTCAACCCTCAGCCCTCATCCTCAATCCTCAATCCTCAATCCTCAATCCTCAATATTCAATCCTCAATACTCAATCTTCAATCCTCAATCCTCAATCCTGAATCCTCAATCCTCAATACTCAATACTCAATCCTCAATCGTCAATCCTCAATCTTCAATACTCAATCCTCAATCCTCAATCCTCAATCCTCAATACTCAACCATCAATCCTGAATTCTCAATACTCAATAGCATATCGTGAATTCTCAGGGTTCAATACTCAAACCTCAATCCTCAACCCTCAGCCCTCAGCCCTCATTCTCCATCCTCAATCCTCAATCCTCAATCCTCAATCTTCAATGCCCAATACTCAATCTTCAATCCTCAATCCTCAATACTCAATCCTCAATCCTCAATCCTCAGTCCTCAATCCTC